>NW_018480025.1:0-28141 GCF_002113885.1 Mizuhopecten yessoensis | reverse complement strand
ACACACACACACACACACACACACACACTCCCGAGTTTTACTTTTTAGCTTAAAATTTAAAAATAATAATTGAAACCAGTGTAATTAAATGTTATTTAGTGCTATGAAAATAATTTATATTAGTATGAGAAAGATGTATCTGACCTAGATATAAAACATTTACGTGTGTTTCAGGCAGTGAGTGAGCCATGTGACACATTTATTTGCCAATAAGGAAGTTACATAAGTATAACCACAGACACTTGGGTTTAGCCAATAGAAAGTGAGTGAAAAAAGGGAAGCTCCGGAATATGACCCGCCTCTTTACGTTTAATTAACCGTTTTACATAACGTTCGTCAGTCAATGCCAACACATCATCCGACAGTCACTGTTTACACATTGTCCGGTTGTCACATACGTCTATAAATTGTTTGTAAGTTATTTTCAACACGCCGCCCGTCTGTCACTGATCCGTTTGTCACTGTTTATACATCGTCCGTATGTCACTCTCAACACATTGTCCGCCTGTCACTCTCAAACATCGTCCGTCTTCATCTTCAATGTCAATGTAAATTTAGAATTTGATGGGAAAGTCTTAAATTTTACAGATTGTCATAAACATTTAGGGGTAACTTTTAATTCGAATGCAAAGTGGGGATCATGTAAATGGAAGTTACACTTCTGGTATGAAAAAAATAATGTCTTACGGAAACTGAAACTCTTATAAAGTAGGGATGCTCTTTTAATAATTAACAAGACTTTTATTTTACGTGTTTTAAAATATGCTTGTGAGTTGTGGGACGGTTGCACTGTTTTTGAATCTGAAAAGTTAGAAAAAGCCCAACGTGAAGCTGCTCGCATTATATTAGGACTTCCTTCATATACCCCTATTAATACTTTATATTACGAAACTAGTCTTGAAACTTTATCTAATCACAGAAAACGGAGGAAACTTCAACTATTGTATAAGATGCATAATAAATTAACGCCTGATTACTTCAATCATCTTTTGCCGCCTTTATCTGGAGAAAATAATCGTTACGCTTTACGTAACAATAATAACTATAAGATTCCCCCTTTCAGATTATCTCTTACTAACTCTTCTTTTCTACCTTCTATTCTTCACTATTGGAATAATTTAGACAATTCGGTTCGATCACTACCCTCTATTAATTCATTCCAATCATGTTTAACATCAAATATTCAGTCAAGTCCACCTATTTACTTTAAAATCGGAAATCGTAAACTTAATATCTTGCATACTAAGCTCCGACACCAATGCAGTTACCTTAATTATGACCTTTTTTGAGTTAACCTTGTTGAGAGTGCATCTTGTAATTGTGGTCATCCTTGTGAGAATGTCTTTCACTATTTTATGGAATGTCAACTTTTTACAAACGAAAGACGTATTTCGGTTCAAAATTTGATCAATTTGAATGTTGCGTTAAATTTAGAAATTCTTTCTGTTTGGCAATTCACAATTTTCCGTGGACCTGAACTCAAACATTTTTAGATCTGTGCAAAACTTTATTAAATCTAGCAAGAGATTTTGAGTTCAAATTGTAATAACAATTGTATATATTTATTGTCATTATTGTAATGCCATTTCAAATGTATATTGGGAGAAGGCGTTGACAAGTTGTTATAACTTGTGCCTAATCCTGTTAAAACTAAAACATCTTCCGACTGTCACCCTCAACGCATCGTTCGTCTGTCACTCACAACACATTGTCCGTCAGTCAATGTATACACATATTCCGTCTGTCACTCTCAACAAATCGTCCGTCTGTCACTGTCTTACCATTCTTCGACAGTCACTATCTATTAATCGTCCGTCTAATATTTTCAACTCATCGTCCATCTGTCACTGTAAATAAATAGTCGGCGAGTCATTGTGCACACATTGTCCGACAGACGCTGTATCAACATCGTCCATCAGACACTGTCGATACACATTGTCCGTCAGACACTGTCGATACACATTGTCCGCCTGTCACTGTAGATACACATGGTCCGTCAGTCACTGTCAAGTTGCCAACACCTCATCTGACAGTCACTGTCTACACATCGTCCGTCTGTTACTGTCAATTCATCGCCCGTCTGTCACTGTCAACTCGTTGTCTTACAGTTACTCTCAACACATTGTCCGTCTGTCACTATCAGCACATCGTCCGTTTGTTACTGTCAATTCATCGCCCGTCTGTCACTGCCAACTCATTGTCTTACAGTTACTCTCAACACATTGTCCGTTTGTCACTATCAGCACATCGTCCGTTTGTTACTGTCAACTCATCGCCCCCTGTCACTGTCAACTCATTGTCTTACAAATACTCTCAACACATTGTCCGTTTGTCACTCTCAACACATTGTCCGTCAATCACTGTGTAAACATCTGCTGTCTGTCACTTTCAGCACATCGTCCTGTTTGACTGTCTAAACATCGTTCAAATGCCACTGTCTACTCATCATCCGTCAATATCCGTCAACAAAGTCCGAAAGTCACTGTTTCATACATCTCTGTCAGTCGCTGTCTCAGCATCGCCCGTCAGTCATTGTAGATACATATGGTCCGTCTGTCATTGTCAAGTTGTCAACTCATCATCCGACAGTCACTGTCTTCATTTTGTCCGTCTGTCACTGTCAACATATCGTCCGTCTGACACTGTGAACTCATTGTCTGAAAGTTATTCTCAAGACATTGTCCGTCTGTAACTGTCAACATATCGTCCGTCAGTCCCTGTTAACAAATCATCTGTCAGTCACTCAACTCATTGTCCGTCTGTAACTGTCAACACATCGTGCGACAGCTATTGTCAACATATGGTCCATCAGTCAACGTCAAGACAAGCTCCGAAAGTCACTGTCTACTCATTGTCCGACTGTCACTGTCTAAACATCGTCCGTTAGTCTCTGTCTACTCCTTTTCCGTTTGTCAATGTCTATTCATCGTCCGTCAGTCACTGTTTTACACATCGTCCGACAGACACTGTTTCAACATACGCCCGACAGTCACTGTTCAAACGTCGACCGCAAGTCATTTTCTCATCTGTCGATACACATGGTCCGTCTGTCACTGTCAGGTTGTCAGCACCTCATCTGACAGTCACTGTTTGCACATCGTCCGTCTATAACTGTCAACTCATCGCCCGTCTGTCACTGTCAACTCATTATCTTACAGTTACTCTCAACACATTGTCCGTCAGTCACTGTCAAACATCTGCTGTCTGTCACTTCCAGCTCATTGTCTGTCTTTGACTTCTAAACATCGTTCAAACGCCAGTGTCTACTCATCGTTCGTCAGTCGCTGTCAACACATCATCCGACAGTCACTGTCTTCATTTTATCCGTCTGTCACTGTCAACATATCGTCCGTCTGACGCTGTCAACTCATTGTCTGTAAGTTACTCTCAACACATCTTCCGTCTGTATCTGCCAACATATCGTCCGTCATTCACTGTCTCAAAACATCGTCCGTCAGACACTGTCTACTCATTGTCTGAAAGTTATTCTCAACACATTGTCCGTCAGTCACTGTCTAAACATCTGGTGTCTGTAACTTCCAGCTCATCGTCTGTTTTTGACTTCTAAACATCGTTCAAACGCCAGTGTCTACTCATCGTCCGTCAGTTACTGTCAACAAATCGTCCGTCTGTTACGGATTACAAATCGCCCCTGAGTCAATATATGTGCATTGTGTGGTAGTCGTTAATCACACATCGTCCGAAGGTCAATGTCTTCCCATCACCCAACATTAACTGTAAATACATCGTCCATCAGTCAATCTTAACATATCGGCTGTTTGTTACTGTCGACACATGTACACCGTCCGTTTGTCATTGTCTACACATCGTACGTCAGTAAATGTCAACAAATCGTTTGTAAGTCACCGTCTAAACATCGATCGCCAGTCATTGTCTCAACATTGTCCGACAGACACTGTCAGCACATCATCCGACAGTCACTGTCAAGACATCGTCTGTTTGTCACTGTCAGGTCATCGCCTGTCAGTCACAGTCAACACCTCGTCCGTCTGTCACGGTCTACAAGCCGCCAATGTATGAGTCAAGCTATGTACATTGTGTGGCGGTCGCTAACTACACATCGTCGGAAGGTCAATGTCTTGCCATCACCCAACATTAACTGTCAATACATCGTCCATCAGTCAATCATAACATATCGTCTGTCTGTTACTGTCTACACACCGTCCGTTTGTCATTTTCTACACATCGTAGTCATTGTCTACTCATTGTCTGTCACTGTCAACACATCATCCGACAGTCACTGTCTACACATCGTCCGAAGGTCATTGTTAACACATCGTCAGTCAGACACTGTCTACACATCGTCCGTCTGTCACTGTCAACACATCGTCTGACAGCACCTGCTTACACATCGTCCGTCTGTCATTATCACACTGTTTACACACCGTTCGTCTGTCAGTATCAGCACATCTTCCGTTTGTCACTGTTTACACACCGTCCGTTTGTCGCTTTCAAAAACACATCTTCCGTAAGTCACTGTCAACAAATTGTCAATCTGTCACTGTCAACATATCGTCGTAATATTGATATAATAAATTCACATTATCTTATTTTATTTTACTCGTCTCGTTCTAATAATCCGTTATTTATGTGTCTTAAACTGCTGCAACAGAAATATTTTATTACGTTCCCTGTCAGAGCATTGTTAATAGATATTCTGTTAATGGTCGGGGTGGTGAAGTGAACAGCGCAGTCGCCTTTCACCAAGGCGGTCGGTGTTCGAGCTTAAGTAAATCGGAATAATGATGTCATAATTATAATCGATCTACCATACAATTATGATAGTATGAAAGGGTAGTCGTGTTGCACAGAGGATAGCGCGCTCGGACGTGAAAAAGCATAGGGTCGCCTGCCAAACTTTCAAACTTTTTTTTATTTATCTCAACACCTTTGAATTACAATGGTATACAGAGATATATAAATACAAAGATTTCATGTACAGTAATTAGCCTGCCCGACCATGTTTTTTTTCTGGATACTCCGGTTTGCTCCCTCGCTAAGACCTACCGCGCACTACCATCGGGGCCAACAAGAGTGACTAATAATAGTTGATATAATGTTCTTTCATACTTGTTGTAAAATATTTTTTTTAAATAGTTTTAAAAATTTTAAATAGAAAATCCAATTAATACGATCATCGTTCGGTAATGAAATTATTTTCAATAAGCATTTGGTTACGGTATTCAATATTTAAAAGGACTACTTTGAACATTAAAAGGATTAATTTCATTTTTGAGAAGTTACATTTAAAACGGTATTGTTCCATGAATCTCTAAACTTAAATGACCTTCGCGATTTTATTCACACATGGACATTTGGGATCCTTATCTGACATATCCTACGAGGAAAGTTCATATATTTACACGTCGATTGCGTCTGTCAATGACAAAATTCCTTCAAATGGACATTATTAACCGATAACACATTCTGTCTTGTATCTTAAGACATCACTCAACACATTTTAACTAGACCATATCAAATCGGATTGCATATAGGCATAAGGCCCCGATGTTAGCTTAAATGAAATACACATGTATGTTAATTTTGCACAGACCTTTAAAAGAGATTGCATGACTCTTTACTACCACTGAAGACTACGTTAATTAATTAGCAAACCACAACTTCTATGCTATCGCAAAAACACAAAAAACGAACTCAAATTCGATAAAAACAAACAATTTGAGCAACTGAAAAATCGACAGAAATACCTCATTACCCCTATTGTTCACGTGACGCCATACAATTGTTATGACAGGGGAATCTCCCGTCTTTACCCTAGGGTAGTACAGACATATATTTCACTGGCCGGAAGTGTGAATATCTCAGTCTGATGGAGAATAATATTAGTCCTTGAAGGAACACTAGAAAAATCTACCCCCGAGGAGGCAGATCTCAAATGTCTAGCCCGAGGCTTTGCCAATGGCCTGACTTTTAAGAATCTTACACAGAGGTTTGAAAAGTTTCTGTCTTACCACCAAAGTGAGGAATAGCAATTATTTCATTAAATGTAAACGATAAATCACACCGGAAAAAAGTGTGGATATACCTGTACAGGATAAGAAAAATATATATAATTCCTGATCTACTGAAATGATCTATCTGTAGTATTTAAAACACAGCAGCATCCCAAGCGTCAGCGCCAAGGAGAAAACCAAGAGTTTGAACAGTTAAAGTAATATAGAAAATATGAAAAGCACAACTATGATCTACAATGACTTAATACTTATTCACACACTTCGACGAAGTCGGGATTAATCGTATACGCTATCCGTCCTAGCTTATTGTGGTTTCTGGTGCATATCTCAGCCCCTTTACCAGCACAATTATCACAAGAAGGAGGTGTGTCGCGTTCTAAGACCATGTCGAAGTGACATCATTTGACCTTTGACTTTGACCTAAAGTGCTAAATAATCGTTTCCGGAGCATATGTTTCCCATTCTAAAACCGAATCACGGTGACTTCAACTTGACCTATGACCCTGACTTTAGGTTATACTAATGGTATCCGGAGCATATCTCAGCCACTGTTTCATGAAACTTAGTGTAAATAGGTACATCATAGGAAGGCGGTGTGTTTCATTTTCAAATCAGGTCACTGTGACCCCCATGTGACCTTCCCCCTAAGTACGATAATAATAGTTTCCAGAGAATATCTCAGCTGCAGTTTCATAAATTGTTATCAGACGTTGTGTATCTAGGTACACCACGGGAAGTGGTTCGGCTCATCCTAAACTTAGGTTACTGTGACCTCAACGTCACATTTTCCTTGACTACAATCTCAAAAAACAGAGTAGTAGGAAAGTACCGCTTTTTGCGCAGTCCCCGCCTAAATAATCCTTACCACCACCCCGCACCACCCTGCAGCACCACTCTAACCCGGTGGTACCGTTATGATGACGTCACAGGGGGGGGGGGGGGTCTCATGTATTTGGGGTTTCCTGACTGCATCTATTTGTAGCAGTCCGATTGCTGTTGTTGTTGTTGCTGCTGCTGATGATGATGATGCTTCGTGACTCCATCTCCATGGTTGGTTGCTGCTGCTGCTGCTGCTGCTGCTGCTGGGTAAATACAGCATATATCGACTGCTTCATCATGTCTCTGTAGGCTGCTGCTGGGTAAATACAGCATATACCGGCTGCATTATCATGTCTATGTAGGCTGCTGCTGTTGCTGCTGCTGCTGGGTGAATACAGCATATACCGGCTGCTTCATAATGTCTATGTAGGATGGTTGCTGCTGCTGCTGTAGGTGTCAAGTAGCTCATCATGGCGGCGGAAATTGGAGCCCCTGAAGCGTCGCAGGTGGTGGTTGTGTTGCTCCCGCCGCCGCCCCCGCCCCCGCCGCCGTCAGGATGAGCTACTAGACAACTACAGCAGCAGCCGCAACCATCCTACATAGACATTATGAAGCAGCCGGTATATGCTGTAATTACCCAGGTATTGTGTATAGCCGTAGACTTGTCTTTTACAATCCCAATTTTCCCGAAATCTTACCCCGTACCCTGTACCCCATACCCTGTACCCCGTATACTGTACCCTGTAGCCCATACCGTATACCCTGTACCATGTAACTCCTACCATGTAACCCGTATCCCGTACCCTGTACTGTCACAGCACAATACTTTCTATACGATGTTCAGCGGTGTAAATAGTGTTCAAATATATCTTTGTTCGATCTGTTATACGTATTTTGTATCACTGCACCGTGGATAACATCGTTTCTGGTGTTTAAAAAAGAATCAGTGAACTCACAAATCGAATTTCTTTAAGAATTGTTTGACAATACCCGCATTGTAAGTGTATTTCCCTATGCAGGCAAACAAAATGTATTGCTACAATACACATCAAAGTCTTGCAATCTGTCTACGCTTTACCCTGCACCCCGTTCCATGTGCACCCTGTAACCCTGTACCCCCAATCCCATATCATGATTCATGCACTGATTATCTTCACGATACAATACGCACCACAGCAAAATGCATTCGATACGATATGTATCTTTAACCACATAACTGCTTTAACAGTTAGATTTACAAAATATGTGTTCGGAGTTTTAAAGAGAAGATATAGCTTTACGATGTAAATAGTCAATACAGTTCAAATATATCTTTGTTTGAGCTGTTGTACGTATTTTGTATCTGGCGTATTAAAAAGAATAGGTGAGGCCGTTATTTGAGAATTGATTGATACTATATTTTGTCCTTCCTTATGTATTCCAGCGTCCACCCCGCAGCTCAGAGATGTCACAATATTAAAGAACGAATATGTATATCCTTGATACTAGAACATGCAGCGAAGCTCTGTTTACTAAACATACAATAAAAATGACAAGGGTTATGGCGTACATAGCTCACCCGATCGAAAATGGAAGGGTTGCCGGTTTTATTGAATTATTCTGTATAGCTTGTTCTCTTGAAATCATTTCTTTCTTTTATTATCTTAACAAAGGACTTGAAATATGTTTTGTGAAGGTGCGGCAAATAATACCGCCAAATGAAATATCACACAAAACCAGACACCATTCAAAAGATATCAGATCGACCGAGAATCCATATATATATAGCTCACGACTGCTGGAGAGCAGGCTACCCAACCCTAACTCCCACATGTATTCAAATGTTCTTTGTGTGGAAGGGGAAGGTAGGTTTTCTCATGGCTCTGACCAGCTAATAGTGTTGTCTCACTTTGACCGAGCCAGTGTTTTAAGAAGCAATAGCTATAGTTGCGAATTATAGAAAGGCTTTCAAAATACATAATATAAATGCTCTGAAGGTTATTTTCTTGGAATATGAATTTACAAGGAACTTGATGGATGTTATCTGGTCAAAATTAAATGAAATATTAAAGAACTGTACAAACATGTATATAACTTCAGGTGGTCAAAATAACTGAAAAATATATAAAATGTACAAGCATGTATATAACTTCAGGTGTAAGAAGGGGTTGACATGCTTATTGGTTAAAATAACTGAAAAATATATAAAATGTACAAACATGTATATAACTTCAGGTGTAAGAAAGGGATGACATGATTATTGGTCAAAATAAATGAAAAATATATAAAATGTACAAACATGTATACAACTTCAGGTGTAAGAAAGGGATGACATGATTATGGTAAAAACAGTTTCAGTCACTGGAACTAAGAAAATGAACAAACAGTCTCTTTAAAAAGGGTATAAGGGTTTTGAAGAAAAGCAAGAATTATGATTCCTAGTTCTTAAACTTTACATAGCTGCAGAAGGGGGGAGGGTGGGATTATTAAAGCTTACTAAAGCTTTCCAAAGGATTGTTAACCTCTTGACCAATGATTTTTATTATTGATTAATTACTTCTAGCATTGAATGGGACCCATATAGGGAATATTTAGGGGTTCCCTATGGAACCCTATGGGAGCAACCTATGATAAAATCATTTAAACATTCGTTGTCCAAAAATTCGTATATGAATATACTTTTTATTTGTAAGTGTGTCCCTAGACAGACAAACAAAAACGTTTGCTATGATACGCAACAAAGACTCAAAGCTGAACGATTCGATTACTTATTTCAGTTAACCATGAACCCTATACCCCGAGCCCCGTAATTATAGATTCCTCAATAAAATGCTCCTCACAGCACAATAGCTATGGTACGATAGTATCTTGATTAAAATATCTGCTTTAAGAAGTCTGATTTATAATGACTATATGGAGGATTCTGTAAAGTTTAGTTTAGAACGTTTTGTGTATTACTGCACAAAGGATACAATCGTCATTGAAAAATGAAAAAGAGTAAGTGGAATACAATAAGTCCAACAAAATAATTTGATCCAATCTTAATAGATAGCAGGAAGACAGGTGGGCGTAGGCGACGGACGTTTAATTAACAGAAATACAAAAATATGACAAACATACAGATTGAACATTGTATAGCCGTTAGCTCGTATGCAATCATAAACAAAAACTTATTACATAATATCATATTTCTTAGATAACATGATTCCGTACCCTCCAGTAACTTTTACGTGAAAAGAAATGAAGTTCCCCATCACAGAGATGACTCCGCTCCGCGGAAGAAAGAGGCCCAGAGGGCCTCAATCGCTCACATTGAGAATTAAACGTACAACAGCCCGAACAAAGATATATTTGAACTGTAATTACTATTGACATCGTAAAAATATTACATGTCTTGAAAATATCTGAACACATGTATTGTGAAACTATCTTTTAAAGTAGATAGGTGTATAAAGATACATAAGATTATTAAGTTGAGATATTTTGATTTTAATTTAGAACTACTTTTGTTTGATAATAGTCATCTTTGGGTATAAATCAATATAAATATATTTAGACATGTGCATCATTACATCAAATCCAGCAATAGGATGGATAACTAGAATTAATTTTCTTTATTTTTCTCTATGTGTGTACGTTGTTATATGTGTTTATGAAATTGCATTTCATATTTTGCCTGATTTCTTTGTTACATTGATTCTGTTCATTTTGAAATTACTCTACTAGGCTGCATGTCATGAAATTTGTGTAATTCATAATTTATTCAAATGCGGATCCGTTTCACAGTTTACACGATTTCTTTTCTAGGTACCACACACCCCACTCCCCTCCTCCCACCCGACATTTCCTTCTCCGTCCTATCTTTCTCACTTTCCGTAAAAACATATTCATTGTTTTTACCATATGTATTGAGGAGATGACTTTATTCAGTTGTTATAACTTGTTGTCCAATCCATTTGTGGATTTTTACAACAAATTATGTTTAAACCTTAAACTTTATAAAGATACATATCGTATCGAATGCATTTTGCTGTGATGCGTATTGTATCGTGAATATAATCAGTACATGAATCATTGTACGGGATATGGGGTACAGGGGTACATGGAACGGAGTACAGGGTTACGGGGTTCAGGGTTACGGGGTACATGGAACGGGGGTAAGGAATACAGGGCACAGGATTCGATAATCGGGTACATTAGATTTATCTCCGGGTACTCCAGCTTACTCCCAAATAAAGACCCCCACCCCACCCCACCCCACCCCCGCTAACATTCGGACAAAAAATATTGACAAATGTTGAAAATTGTTGACAAATAAATAAAGTTTATATGAAAACCATAATAATCTTTCATTGTGTATACAATATGAATATCGCGTTACGAATATTTTTTATATCAATTATTTTTTTTAATGATATATGTATATCAAAATCACACCGAAACCGATGTTTTTCTTTAAATATAAAGGGAAGATTTTGTTATTATTATATGAATTGCCGGTAGCTACTACCTTGATCATTTCCTTTCATGTATTTAAAGTCAAAACTTTAATCACAGATAACGCCATGTATGGGCATTTTCATCTCTATTTCATTCGCGAAAAAAGTTACACATTTCCTCGTCGATTGCCTTAGTCTACCTGTATGTCTGAAGAAAATTACATCTGAAAAAATCTTTCAATTGTACATAATTATCTTATAACATTATAAATATACCAATTTGAGGCATCGCTTAACATCTTACATTTGTATATATCGTAATGAAATACGTTGAAATCGAGATATTGGATTTGCACACTGCTAATTAATGCACTTAAAATTTCGGTAGTTGATCCACCCACTTAGTTATGTGCTATTGCAAAAGGTGTAGGCCTAATTTACTAGCCGAGAAATGCAATAGCGTTTCTCCAACATAACTTTTATATGTTCACAGCGCTGACTAATAATGAGTAATGGCTGTGTAACCTACCTATATCTATCTATAGATAACAGTTGTGTAATAACCGTGTATTGTTGGACGATAGAACATGAACGTTCATGTACAAACGAGACCAGTCCCCCAAGTGTTAACCAGCGAGCCGCGGGACTTGTCTCGTTTGTCAAATGGCGGTACATGCATTCAATTTTATATGCACTTAAGGGTTTAAAAAACGTCAAATCTATTTATAGCTATAACCTGTCTAACTCACGGAAATTCTGCAGATCTTACCACGACAGCCGGACATGAAATAGTGTTCGAAAATCTGTCAAACGCTGATTTCATGTATTGACGAGCGATGCCAATAGAATGGTTTCTTTCTTGTTTTCTTTTAAAGGGTCACTGAGGAAATAAAGAATACATCGTTGTATCCCACTGCATGTGTATCGTGAAAGGCGACTAATGTGTGAAAGGCAACTAATATGGGGCCCCTGCAGAATCGAGGGTTTCCTTCTGTGACTTCTTATAAGGGGTCATGGACGAGACCAAAACTGGTCTGCTGCCCCCAATACAACACTTGGAATAGTTTTACTTTTCAATCTTTCCTGTCTTCTGCCTTTTCTATCTACCGTTTGATTCGTTTTTTTCTTATAATTCAGTTTTAAGTTAACGACTAATTTCTTGACATCTTACGTGAATATATCACTATTATTTTTAATATTTGAGGCATTATAGTTTATCATCACAACTTTCGCGGTGCAAAAACTAGGATTTCATCATTGCAAGACAAGAGTGACAATTCATTTTGTAATATCATTATATTTCCCCTTATGTTCTCTTTCCCTGACAAGCGTATCCACACGTTTTCCCGTGTGTGATAAATAGAATATCTCACCCTCCTTGGGGAAGATTCTTAAATTGCCAAACACGAGGCTTTGCCAATATAGGGGGTGAATGATTCTTTTTGTCTTGTTCACCCATGTTTACACATTGTGTCTCATAAACATAATGTATTGTTTACTTAATAGGCCAAATATATGTATTGTTGAGGTGACTTATATATACCTCACATTAGGGATGGATTCTGTTTCTTGTTTATTACCTAAAACCCGTAAAAACAGATGCTCTTCTAGTACAGTTATAACCTGTCCACTTAGAGTGTGACATACATGTTTATGACAATATAGTATGTGGATAGTGGTGGAAAATTCGTTTAAAATGATAACATATTTTAAAACCGAGATATGCTGTTGTGTATTTCCATTAAAGACATTGAAATGACTAGTTTTGCCATATACAAGTGATAGACATTTTCAATTAATTAATAGCTTCCAATTCAAAGGAACACTTTTTGCAGTTATAGGGGGACCTAAATGTAGATTAAAATTTCTCAAAAAAACTCATCAAGTTCAGTTTCTGATTGTTTAAGATAAGATACTTAGACTGGAAATTGATACTGGTACATAAATCTGAACTGGTCAAGTGAATTAGAGTCTATGATACATCTGTAACACACAAAACAAAACCACAAATCTTTACAGGTAGCGTCGAAAACGACCACAGTGTCGATACACAGGGATAAGACATTAGTGTGAGACTGATATCTTCAAAAATTGTACCGTCAACATACAGAGACTCAAATGACCTGAATGACCAAATGAAAGTGCGAATTGATAGAGACATAACGCACGTCTTAACAAGTAAAGTTATATAGAATACGTATATTAGTGTCACCAGAACCACACACAAATATGAACGACATAAAAAGAGAGAAAAACAGTTTGGAAATCCGGTTCTCACCTACCCACTCCTTAAATGGTTCTGCATTGTTAAGGAACCTATAAATAACCAAGCACTTCGTGATTTTTACGGACATTGCAAAAGTCTTCGAACCACAGCACAAGTCGCATAGACGTAAGTGAATGCTTTTTTTACCTTGTTAAGAATATATACTACTTTAAGCATTGTTTTATTTAACATTGTGTATCTCTTTTTATCTCATTCATTACAGTTTATATACTGCACATACAACTTTTCAATGTTCCTTTCAGATACGTTTTTTCTTGAAACGGATAAGGAGATATTGTGAATAATCTGTAACAATATACATATATAACTTAGGAGAAACGGTAGTCTAGTGCTAGGACGTCGGGCTCGTGACCGAAGTGTTGCGGGTTCGCGTCAAGGCACGACACTGTGTTGTGTCCTTGATCAAGATACTTTACTCCGCTTGTTCCAGTCTATTCAGCTTTAAATGAGTACGTGGTTGGGCAGTGCTAGAATTGTTGAATGCTAGCTGTGAGCGCATAAATGGCAGCACCGGCTGTACATGTATGCTCCCTAGGGAGTTGAGAAAGATATTGGCTGGTTGCAAAGGCGTTATAACCACGGATAATAATTTGTGAACCGCTTTGAGACGACCTACGAACTAGGTTGTGATAAAGCGGTATAATTATTATTATTATCATTATTAGTAGTATTATATAAATTGATTAAAACTAGTAAATGTGTCATGTTAATTGTTAAACGTACATAAGAACAATTCGATAAACATATTTCTGTTGTTTGAATATATTACATTATTTTAACATTTTATTAATTGAAATTGCTAAAAAGATTTTTATCAACCCTATGAGTTCACTAATACCTTCTATTCAGTTTAACATATTTTAACTGTAAAGAAAATATGATTTTTAGAGATGTTTGAACGCAAAGTGCATACTTAATAAAGTGTTTATTACTGTAAGTATATCTGACAACTTCATCAGAATTGATAACAACAGGTCAAATCATGGTTACAAACAGATAAAGGATTTAATTATTAGAAACTATTGTTGACAAGAGGTCAATATCGTAATACTGTATCGAAATACTTAGCATTATGGATATATTTAGTAAAGAGCATACTTAACCCATTCACACCTTAAAATTCATAATGAACTATTCCGACCTTCGAATCGGAAGAGTTCAAATGTGTCTTCAGGGGGGAGGGGGAGTTAAATATATAACCACATTATCTATTCCAAATCTATTAATAATTAAAGATATTGCTTAATATTTGTGCGTATATGTTATGTAAATATGTCGATTAACGACTTAATTTCCTCGTCCTTGTTCGCAGCCACAGAATGCGTCTTAGATTGTTTGATCTAGATCTAAAACTAAATGTAGACACAGGTGCTAACCTCGGTCATAACTTAACATATCGTTAAATTACATCAATTAAATCAAAACATGATTATTTTTGTTATCCCAAGTAATTATTCACCTGTGGAAGGTGAGTCACTGTGCCAAAAATAGAATTTTTGAACCGGAATCAAATACATATTTACCTTAGCCATCATTTACGTTAAAACGAAAATCTAACATTTCTCCCTTCATTTTTGTTTAACAGATGATTGAGCGATTATCTGTTAGTGCTTCGATACGATGAATTGCAAAAGGCTTAATACTCACGTGGAAATTTGATGAGGTAATTGTAAACATCGTTGTACTCCAATGGTGGCCATTGATTCGGGTCATTGATCCAGGTGTCGGCGGGGACCTTGTAGGGGCATATATCTTCACCAATGATGTGTAATTTTTCTATATACCTTCCCTTAGCATCTGGCTGTAACTCTTCTTGATATCGAAATGACATGATGCGGTGATAACATAACTTGTCGTGAAATAATCGCAAATAAATATCGGACTAAGAGTAAAATAAAAATCTCCCCAGTTTACCACCAAACAAAGATGGCGGAGCGGTTGTGAAGTTTTGTCACGTGACTGTGATGTCATGCCGACATCGAGAATAGACGTTTTGACAGTTACCCGTCCGCCATCTTGGATCTGGGTCAAAAGCTTCAGGTCAGAGGTCAAGTTGTTAAAAGTTTTGTACGATTACATGGGCAACGCACGGAACCGATTCATTAAACAATACTTCTTTCCGCTTAGAAAGTATGACATCTAGTTTTGAAAATTCTATTACCTGCCTACGCTATCAATAGGCATTCTCAGTAATATTTAATACGAATTAACTGTTAATTTAGCAGTTTGTCTCAATTGAAGTAGGCCTGTCATATCAATTTTTATGCCAGTGTGCGTAGGTTTCAGCTGTCGTTCAGTTCGATCACGGAATTAGATTCGAGCCGTGGTTCGACATATCGCTGTTTTTATGTGCAAGAAAACGGTCATATTTTTGTGTACAATGAAGAACAATTATTTCTGTTTCTTATAATATCACTTTTTTTCACAATGAGCAATCGTACACATAACTTGTCATAACAGTTAAATATTTAATTATTGGATGTTGGGTGTGAGTCACTTGTGAACTGGGTGCAATGGGTATCTTGCATAAGTCATGTATGTAAATTGATTTTTTTTGTTTCGCCAGCTGTCTTTGTCATTTCTGCCTTTTTATTTTATTAACCCACACATGTACATGCAATGTTTGTGGCAGGTATGTATAATATAACCAATCCATTACACTAGACACCTGTTTTGATTTCGATCAAGCAGATTTGTACTAACAATTTTTCTAAATTTGATAACTGGTTATATAAATATATAGTTTACTAAACAACAGTGTGAAACAGGCTGGCTAGAGTTTCCTATGATCCCAACACTCAGACTTTTGACAGATTGATGTACATGTGTTGGGCAGACATCTGTCTGTCAAAATTACAAAAGTCTGGTACTTAGACCAGAGGAAACTTTGGGACATAAGTTCACAGAACTGTAGCTATAGGTTATAAAAAAGATTTAAGTATAAATACATTTTTAATGTGATTATCAAACAATATTTTCTTGAACTTTAAATTTAGTAACAGCACCAGTTTCTAAATTATGGAAACTTAAAACATTAGAGTTAATATTATGGGGCATTGCATTGGCCACAAACTAATTTTTGTAAGAAATATTCTGGTGTAAAACAGAGGTCTTTAGATGATGATGATGATGATGCAAAAGTGAAAAACTAGCATATGTTTATGTGCATGTGAATATGTACTATTAATGACATGTTTGTGTATTATGTAAAATCTCTGAAAAATAAACAATTACAAAAGAATGCCTTTAAAAAGCTGGATCTAATAGACAATTTGTCTTAGATGAAGAAAATTCCTTTCTTTCTCAGGACAGCCATTGGTGAATTTATCTTTCATCAACATCTTGATTTGTGATTAATATTATTTGTGTGAAATACAAATGAATTAATGAAGTGACACCATTTGGAAGCTTCCACTGTTCTATGAAAATTGTAAATGACATCTACATTGAATGTGAAAAGCAATTTAATTTGTACATTTATGCACTGCTAAAACAAAGTAGGAAAAAATGTTATAGTCATAATTATGTGTTATGTATAATTAAACTTCTGGTCTAGGACAGTGCACTTCATAAAGCATTTCCACCAATGCAATTTACCCATATTTATTTTAAATTTTATTTATTTAATGTTATCTTTACCATTAGATGTTTCTGGGGTTAGTTATATCACCATTGAAACAAAATCAAATACTGAAAAATCATTGTATGTTTCTAAATAATCATCTAAAAATATTTCCTACATATGTGTCGACTTGTTTTTATTTTGAGATATATGACAAGTTATTCAGATTAATTTATTTAACAATGCCATTTTGTTCTTTGCCATACAAAATAATTGCAGTGAAATATTATTTCTGAGAATAACTCGCCATATCTTGTATGAAATGAAATTCCATCAAATGAAAACCTTGCCAGATATAATATCAGATAAATCTCTTTGATGGTGTGAAATATGGTGTAACTCTTGGAAAATTGCTGATACTTTTGGCATAATGATTTGCATTCCCCATCAAAGAGGTAGACCAAGTGTCAGTGAACTGCTGCAATCAAAGGATTCCCTTTGCTAATTGTCTTCGAACTGACTTGTGAATTAAGCTGCAACAAATAAAATTCGAACACATTACAAATGGAGGACCATCAAGTTCCTTCAGAGCAAGTATTGAAATTAAGTTAAATTATCTAAATATATTTTTTCAAAAGAAAATCAAATGTGAAAATGACATGACTGTAAATAAAACAACAATATAGATCTATTTAGTACTACTGGTATAAAAGCAAATAGGGAAATCTCTACTTTGTTTGAATGTGTCTACGGCTAAACTACAATATCAAATCAATATAAAGATTTGAAAAATCTATGATTAAAGCCTATGTGTAATTGTGTGATCTGTAATATGTTACATTCAAACCGGTCTATCACATTAAGTGGTCAGGTTAAATGCAGGAAACACAAAGCCAATTAACGTTATAATTGCAGAAGTGCATTACACTGAAAACATATTTGTGACACAATGTGTGTACAATTCAAATATATGTCCTGTGGCATGACAATGTAGGGGATACATGGATTCGCCCAGCTGTAAAGGAGCAGTAGCCTGTAGGGAATCATCTTTCTGCATATAATGGGTTCGGTATAAAAATATAACAATTACAAATGGTAGTATGAGAGTCATTATAGTTAATAAATCATTTTTCCTTTATTGTCCTACTATCTTCCACCCATAACTTAAATATTTTATTAACGAATTTAAAATAATTGATTACTGGTAACTTATATTGCTTAGCCTGTTGTCTTATCCCTTTGTTAATGTACTGTTTTATTTCTTCTGTAATACTTGTAATTAGCTTTGTTTGTATTGACAATAAAATATTTTGAAAAGGGGTCCAGTACTTTGCAAATAGATATTGGTTAACACCTCGGCCGGCGCAATATATAAAAAATATCTCTCGTCGTCAGAATGTTCGTTTTGTCATCCGCAGTAGAACTGCTCTCTCGAGCTTTATCTGTTATAGTCGTTCAACAACGCTGCAACCATCGATAGGTAAGCTTTTGAAAAATATGAAAAATAAGTGAGTCTGATTATATAAAATATATACATTGATGTATTCCGTAATTTTCGTTCTCAAGCCCATCCGTAGGTCTGGCCTACCAGGCTAAGGGGTCACGCTTGTAAAATTATGATATTTCAAATGATAAGGATTTAGAATGTCGTCTTTAGACGGAATAGAAGGTTGGTTAGTTTTTTGCATCTGTTCCCCATAATGGTAAACATTGTTATAGGCAAAGATGTCCTTAAACTGTTAAGATTCAACAGCGCTCAATCGCCACGAGTGAGAGCACCGCCATATTGTTTACTAAAGTTTAACCACTTGACCTCTGACCCAAGATGGCGGCGGAAACTGTCAAAACGTCTATGAGTTCTCTTCGTAAGATTGAACCCTATATGTCAGCTTGTGTGTATAAACAAAGCAAGATGACAGAGATTTTCTTTATACCAATTATCCAATTTGTAAACATATTTCACACTCCAAACAATTTGATGTTCTATTTCAAAGTTCTGTCTTTGTTGTTGATCCTCTGCAATGACATACAAACTAACACTGGCCCAGTTGATTCTCTAAATAACAACTTAATGTGGCTCCACACATCGTCATCAGCGTCCATTTTCGTTACGTACTTCCGGAAAAGTACAGCTCGGACTCAATTATCTTGATCGAAATGTGCATGTACACTGTGTCGTCATTTCCGTATTGCGTATCGGGCATTCAATATCGTAGAGCAAATTATATTAACACAGGGCGTTTTCGTTTAAACGGTCAAACCGATCGGACCACTGTTGTTCGTTTATTAAATAAGGTCGGACCTATTAATCTGATGCTGCTTTCAGGCGAGCCTTGAGAAAGCCTTGTAAGGCCTGCATACACATTTTCAGATCCACCAGGATTTATACCCGAAATTGTTACATTTATAAACGGTCAAACCGGTTGTTCCGCATAAACGAACAGGCCCCTGGTAAACAATAGTACACGTGCGTGCCGATGATATGTCAACACCCGATATTGAGAATTTACCGGGAAATGTATAATCACACGTACTTCAGGAATAAAGCTTTCCAATTCATAGACATAAACAGACTCACGGGAGGACAGTTACATGAGACCAGACATCCTCAAGAATGTCATATAGGAAACACATGGAATTCGGACGTATATCGACCTCACATGTGATATCACGTGCTTACACGAGTTCATAAGCTCGAGGTCTTTACGATTTTCGCTGTTGAGGGAGTTTCGCTCTGTCGATTGAATCGTGTTTGCAAATGTAGTCTACTTACTCTGTGAAAATAATGTTTTGTAAAATATCAAGATACCTATAAAATGCATGTGTGAGCGCACGTGAGAACGGCATATCATGTGATAGCCTCTGGTCACATATGTACCTGACATGTAATTATAAACATACCGTGAGTAAGCTGACTGTGGAATGATGTCCAAAGTGTACAAGACTGAGGGTAATTTGGTTCCATTAAAGAACAATAATTTGATCATTTTGATATCATATTTTTGATTTATTTCCATCATTTTTGTTTTATGTAAACAGAGACAACTGTCATTGTGTAAATGTCATCCCTCTGCAAAAAGTTCCGATTTTTTCAAGGAAGATAACTCTCACCCGGATCAAAGTGATTGTAAAATGTAAAATTAATTAATTATAAAGCCATTGTGTATATTTTGTTCAATTTCCTATTCTATATGTACAGATCTTTGTGTCCTGTTTGCTTTTAGCTTGTAGATAATCACTTTTATCCGTACACATTCAATAAAAAAACGCTTTGTGTAACATGTATTACATATTTTGCGATAAATAAAATATGTGTAGGGTAAATAAGAAATGCTTCTTTTCATGTTATTATTATTGTTATTGTTTTGAACAATGCCACACACACACATACACAAAACGGAAAATATTAAAATTGACGAAATTTCAATTTTTTGTTATTTTTTCCAAAAAGGTCCCCAAACTTTCGGAATGTTTAGATTTTCATAAAATCAACTCTAGTTGCATAATCATTATATGAAAGTTTCAACGAATTTCGCTGGTTAATTGCGAACGTGTGGAGCCACCTTCAGTGCATTTTATCATGATAATTTTACAATATGTCATTTAAATGTTTGTTCTTTCAGAAACAAGACACATGTTATTGAAAGCGAATTCTCAGATATTCATATAATATGTTTAACTGAAACTAATTTAAATAAAAATATTGCTGATACTGATATCCTCCTAGACGACCACAAAGTTATATTTAGGAAAGACAGAGGAACACCCAGGGGTGGAGGAGTGGTAGTTTATGTAAAAGAATATCTGTATGCTAAAAGAAGAAAAGACTTAGTAATTGATGGAATAGAAATCCTACGGCTGTAAGTTAAAATCGATGAAAAAACGTTCTTAGTTGGATGCATATATCATAGACCACCGAATTCTTTAGTAGATCACTGGAATATTTTTGATAATATGTTAGAAAAGGTTATTGATTTAAATAAGGACTTGATACTGATAGGCGATATTAATAAAGATATGCTTAACCTTACTCCAAACTCTAGACTTTAAAGAAAAATGACTAAAAACGATTTGAAAAATCACATACATGAGCCAACTAGGGTTACTGCAGGCACATCCACTAGTATTGATGTTATTATGTCAAATAACTGTAATTAACAATATCAACAATAAAAGTAATGACAAATCACCATTAGAAGTGAATGGCAAGATAATAACTCATCCTGTAGAGAAAGCTGAAGTACCAAACAAATGTTTTGCTGCTTTCTCGACTGCAAATAAAATAGATGATGATGTTACACCACTAACTGAATTTCCACCATTTACCTTTAGTCATTATTACAGAGCAAGATGTCAAAGATCAACTCCATTTAATAAATACCAATAAATCAGCAGGTCCAGATAATATTTCCCCCTACTTTCTGGGAATATCTGAATCTTTAGTTTAATTAATATTATGTAATAAATCAACAGTCAAGTTGTCTCCCTTACACCTGGAAATGTGCTAATGTTGTCCCTATATATAAAGGTAAAGGTCAAAAGTGAGATATATATTATCAAAAAATCAATCAGGTTTCTTACCTAAAGACTAATCAACTTATGTCACAGTATAATACTATAGTAAGTCAGCTGGATGGAGGAAATGAAAAAAAAGCAAGTTTTTTGTGACATAAGTAAGGCATTTGACAGGGTGTGGCATTGAGGATTAATACACAAATTGTCGAAATAAGGAATTAAGAATAATATGTTGTGGTGGTTCAAAACTTATATTAGAGATAGAAAACAAAGAGTAATATAAGATGGTTTCCATTCTACTTGGCAAATGTTGAAAGCTGGGGTACCTCAGGGCTCGGTCCTAGGACCATACTTATATCTTTTGTACATTAATGATCTGGAAAATGAGATAGGATGTAATATAAAATTATTTGCTAATGCTACTTCATTATACAAAATAATAGACAATAGTCATCAGCAAGCAGCAAACAGTCGGAATGAAGATCTACGCAAAATATCAAAATGGGCAAATGATTGGGGTATACTTTTCAACCCAGACAAAACTGATTCTTTAATAGTATCTAAGAAAAATACTGCAGTTAACCTACATTTTGTACATCCACACCTAGTATTCAATAATATCCAGGTAAGTAATATTATGAACCACAAACATCTAGAGATTTATTGAAATGAACAAGGTAACTGGACATATCATATAAACTTTATTTTTGAAAAGGCATCTAAAGGAGTAAATGTCCTAGGAATGTTACAATATAAAATTTGTAGAAAGGCACTTGAAATAATGTATACTACACTTATCAGACCTATTCTAGAGTATGCTTGTGTTATATGGGATAACTGTACAAGACAAGAAAAGATCTCTTGGAACCTATCCAGCTTGATGTTATTAGGATAATTACTGGTCTAAAAAAGGGCACTAGCCATTCTATATTATATAAAGAAATGGGATGAGAAAGTTTACAGAATAGGAGGGATAAACATAAACAAATCTTTTTCTTTAAAATAACAAACGAAATAACTCCAAATTATCTTCATGAAATTATTCAACAATATATATTAAACCCGAAGGAAAATACACACAATCTTAGGCACTCAAGAATTTTCAATGTGCCTCTTCCTAGAACCATGCTGTATGCTAATAGCTTTTTCCCCAGTATGATGAACATATGGAACAGTGCCAATAATAACTTTACTAATACTACTAATATTATTACTTTTAAAAGGGAAAAACAAAAGGTAATTATAGGGTACACAGACAAAAATTATGTACACATGTATTTAAATACTCTAGTTCACGAAAAGTAAACGTGATTTTTACGGACATTGCAAAAGTCTTCGAACCACAGCACAATTCGCATAAACGTAAGTGAATGGGTTTTTTTACCTTGTTAGAATATATACTACTTTAAGCATTGCTTTTCTTAACTTTGTTCTTTCTTTTTATCTCATACAACTTTTCAATGTTCCTTTTCAGATACGTTTTTACTTAAAACGGATAAAGAAATATTGTGAATAATCTTTAACAATATACATACACAATGTATATAACTTGGAAGGCACTGTAGTCTAGTGCTAGGACGTCGGGCTCGTGACCGAAGTGTTGCGGGTTCGCGTCAAGGCACGACACTGTGTTGTATCCTTAATCAAGATACTTTACTCCGCTTGTCTACTCAGCTTTAAATGAGTACGTGGTTGGGCAGTGCTAGAATTGTTGAATGCTAGTTGTGAGCGCAAAAATGGCAGCACCGGCTGTATGCTCCCCAGGGAGTTGAGAAAGATATTGGCTGGTTGCAAAGGCCCTATAACCACGGATAATAATTTATGAACCGCTTTGAGACGACCTACGAACTAGGTTGTGATAAGCTGTATATAAAAACCTTGAATTATTATCATTTTTATTATATAAATTGATTAAACCCAGTAAATGTGTCATGTTAATTGTTAATCCGTACACATGAACAATTTGATAAACATATTTCTGTTGATTGAATATATTACATTATTTTAACATTTTATTTATTGAAATTGCTAAAAGGTGTTTTATCAACCCTATGAGTTAATAAAGTGTTTATTACTGTAGATATATCTTACATAACTCATCAGAATTGATAACAACAGGTCAAATCATCAGATAAAGGATTTAATTATTAGAAACTCTTATTGACAAGAGGTCAATATCGTGATACTGTATCGAAATTCTTAGCATTATGGATATAATAGTAAAGAGCACACTTAACCCCAACTTCGCGAGCCAAGGGTGTTCAATACGATACTCTTCTATTCTATTCTTCGATACTCAAAAAGAGCTTCCGGTGGCCGGAACGGAAGGACGCAAGCTAAAAATGGTGTGAGAACTTAATCGATTGATCATGCTTGTGTGGATATTATCCGTTAATAATCACCTTTATATGTCAACATATTGACAAGTTATGATTTCCTTCAAGTTGAGAACATGAATTCATCTCAAAACATCGATAATGAAGGTAATTGACTATTCTTGACCACTCTCCTTTGTTGACCATAGGCCGCCATCTTGAAATTTTTACTCAACTCTATTGAACAATTTTATTTAACAAATATGGATGTTACTGCAGCCTCAAGTTTGTCACCTCAACTTATGGACAGTGTTAAACTAATCCAAGGTATCACCGACCCCTCNACAATATTCGAGACGTAATTGTCTAAAGCTCAGAGGCATCCCTGAACACGACAACGAGGGTAGTTCTGAGAACACTGACCAAATCATTTTAAACCTGTGTAATGAAACACTAGGAGTAATGGTTACTCAAGGGGACATCAGTAGATCCCATCGGGTTGGACCCAAGTCCCCATCCCGCCCCCGTGACATTATTGTAAGATTTATTTCTTATAACATCCGAGCCCAGGTGTACGGTGCGAGATTCTCTCTGTTTTCACCCTATGTGAACGAAGCATCCAATGCCAGTCAAAAGTCATCACCAGAGGCACATACGCCTCCGCCATTTTACATCAACGAGGCCCTCACCAAACAGCGAGCCTCAGTTTTCACTAAGGCCAGTTTTATGAAGTCATCCGGCTGTATAAGCGGAACTTGGACCCAGGATGGACGTATAGTATTGCGCCACAAGGACGGAACGCGCACACAGGTTACATCACTACGGGAGATTGCATCCTATCCAGACCCTCCCCCTCCCATCCGGCGTAGTCGTCCCAGGACGCTAGATGATCGTGACCGTGGCACTAAACATCAACTCGTTGCTCCTTCAAAGATCTCGTTTGCTCAAGTGACACGTGGATCAAAGTCCTCCCTTGGACTTGTCACATCAACTCCCAACAAAGGCCGGGGTATTTCAACATCCAACACGTTCTCCCCCCTTGTTAAGGAGTCAAACTCTACCCAGAAATCTTGTGGATCATCTACTTAGTTCATAGACCAGGACCATTCCAAATTGCCTACTACTTATGGTCAACTTTCATTCCACTAGGAATAATTTGTTTATTATGGCTTAGTGACAATTATGTTCTCAAATCAAATTTAAATAAAGTTCTACTGATTTATTGATTGATTGTGTGTGTAACTCTCACAACCCGTTATTCAATTAATTTAGCTACGAATGTAATGTCAAGCATGTATCCGGGTATATAATTTATAATGTAACCTAACTTAAAGCATTATCTTATAATCTCTCAAATAAATTCCAAATAATGAATTATGGAATTCAGCACTACCCCTAAGAATTTATCTCAGTTAAAAATAATTTTATATCACGGACTTAGATATCCGTGGTTATATATATTGTTCAGAAGTGAACATGTGTGTACTGTTGTATGTCAATATATTCAATATTTTATTATAACAACATTACATGTTGAACAGAACTGTGTGTATATTATGTGCGTAGTATGTGTGTGTGCTCAGCTGAAAGTCCTGTAGTAAACAAGCAAATGCAATATGCTTTCAGATGTTCCCATCCTAATTCTAAGTACCCATGTATATATCTGCATATATATTTATTTGTATGAAGGAGTACATCATTGCGCAAAACGCTTCTTCAAATCAGTCACTATCTGTGAAATGTCTGTGAAATAACACCAACGTTAAATATGTGAATATAAATATCTAATTGTTAATTATGCAATTTACGGGTACCTCTTGGCAGAGACGTATACGTTTGTGTGTATGGATCTACATGCATTTTTATGGCTTTTGTGAGGGACACAGGGACACACGTTTGTTTGTGTATGATCGTTCTCTACAGTGATCATAGTATCTATTTATAGAATTGTCACTAAATCTGTATATATAAATATTGTTTTGAGTTTATGAAACCCTTACTCCTCCATTATAAATACATTATTATACGTACTTCCAGTAGTCTATGTATCAACACGAAGAAACCAATTAATGACTCCATTACGGATATCCTGTCATGATGAGTGTATCATTCCCTTGCATACAGTATTATAAGCATATACACAGTAATATCACTCTATTTACATGTAGTAACCTGATATCAGTGTAACTCATGACATCGTAATAACCTATTGCGTCAGGTCAAAGTCGTGACATACCTTGACTGTGATGGTTAAACAATGACGTTTTTATATTCCCAAAATAAAAATAACACTCTCCTATCTGTGTTTACATACGTTAAAAACCCTACACGTGTCATGGGCTTACTTTTTATTGGTAATCTTTTCTGCCTAATATGTGTGTTACTATAAATAGTAACAGTTTATTTATATCGCCTAATCCTCTCTATTGCAAGCATGCTTTGAATCTGGATCTTGGTCTCCTTTGTGCTTGCTCAAACCCCATTTTTCAGCATCTGTGTCAAAAGGAGATGCTACGTTGATCATGACAGGAACCACACAAACGATGATCTGATGATCTTGTTTTGAGGTGAGTTAAACCTTGCCGGTATGACACTGGCATTTTTGTTGTTTTTTGTATATATGTTAACCTACTTCTTTCTTACATATAGATGCAAAATTTCTTTTATATTAGAACTATATGCCTCATATCATGTACATGATATTATCTGTTTGACAGAGACACATCTCAATCAGGAAATACATAGTACAGTTGTTACGGCAGTAGCGGATCACTTTGCATATAATTGCTACACAGGATTTTTGCAAAACTTTTTTATAAAGACATCATATATTTTCAGAAAGTACATTTAATTACCTCTCCAGTGATACCAAAAGATCTTCATAAAATCAAATATACACAACGAAATAAGGAAAACAAGACCTACCGATTTGTCGGCTATAGCGGGTCAGTACGGCTATACCGGATCACGCCCTTTGGCGGGCCTCTCACTCACGATTCAAGTTAGATGGGACGTCTCAAAACACATTTTTCAGAGGCATCTTATTATTAATTGAAGCCTTTGCAACGAATACACTTTAAATATAACTCCAATACATGTGCAAACTCTCCAAACATATGTAGAAATTTGAAATCGTGAATGCACGTGGAACGATGCTATGCGAATGCATACGCGTGTTCAGCTGAACACTGATCCGTTATAGCCGAAAAATCACACATCGGATAAGACACAATAACGCATGTAAGCATTATCCAAGATTACCAAACAATACAAGATTCTGAAACAAAACAATATAATTCACCATTTAAATGCATATTTATTTGGTTGTAAGTGTGTATTTTAATAGAATCTATTTCTTCATCGAACCGTCCGTTTTCCAAGATGGCGGTCATCGCTATAGGAGCAGATTGAGAAAATATAAAATTCGGGATTTCTGGACATGATACGTGTATGAAGATATTTTTTTTTAGATTGTAAGAAACAACTTGTTACCATGTGCAAACAATTAATTTCTTTCTAGGATCAATACATTTTGTGTAATCAGCTTTTGTTTATTGACTGATCCGCTACTGCCGTAACAACTGTAATGACATTATGATTGATTCACATCCTGGTGAAACACATCGGAGGGATAGATTAACAGGATTTGGAGGGGGCATTTTAATATATTATAAAGATACAGTTTTAACCAAAAGGAGACATGATTTAGAGAATGATGACATTGAAATATTATGGATCGAAGTTTGTGCAGGGAATCATAAATTATTACTTGGGTGTATATATAGCGATTTCCGCCGTGATGTCACAAAGTCACGTGACTTCCGACTGGTTGGCAAGACAATCGGGAACCGTCGGCAAGAATGTTGTTTACATAGGCCTATGTCAGATCGATCATAACATGTTTTCCGTTTAATTACGATGGTTGTGTCCTGTTGTGTTATCAACTGCACTACAAGATTTGATAATAATAACCCAAAAAGCTTTTATCGTGTACCAAAAAAACCTGACATACGCAGACAACTTTGGATTACAGCTATTAAGCGTTAAGGCCCAGAAGGGAAGCCATGGGTGCCTGCAGATCATGATAGAGTGTGTTACCGACATTTCATTACTGGTAAGATATTTTTCTTTATACATTTATATAAAGATTTATTGATATGTCAATTGTCCTGAAGTAAATTAATACCTACCACCACCAACAGAGCCAACAGAAGGTAATTTATTGTTTC
>NW_018480024.1:440092-473787 GCF_002113885.1 Mizuhopecten yessoensis | reverse complement strand
CTTTCATTTTCTTCACTTCTTAGAACACGCTGAGTATTGGATCATATTATGACGACCGGTTAGGACCAAAAAATCAAAATGTCGCCCTGTCGATCTATAAGATCGACAACGCAAACATACGACAGAGCATTCTCGCGAAAAGGAAAAGTTGATACACATGTACTAGCCTCGTCTGTCAATGCACCCCAACATAGTATAATCATAATTTTGGGCGTATTTACAGACGAGGCTATTACCTGTGGTTGATACGCGTATTTCGCATTGTCGCCGTCAGGTCGAGGGGGTGAAATACCGGTCAATTACGTCATGGCGAGATTCTTTTGATGTTCGTCAAAGGATCGAACTAGTTTTCCCGTCTCGTCCACAAGGTGCTGCACTTTGAGCCTTCAATTTTGCTATAACATATTCCAGGGGTGTATGTAGAGTACGAAAGTGAGCATAACCCCAGGATATCGAGGATGATAAAGCACAAGAGACACACTACATAAACATGAATGTGTGTATGGGTAAAATAATTTTGACTATGCGTGGCATGGGGTATCTCTACCTAAATAGTGCAACGTTGTACAGGTCAAGATGCAAGTTGTGCCTCCTCCCCATGACGACAGAAGGGAGGGACCAAATATGGAAAAATCGATCAAACTATAAAATCTAATTTGGGTTAAAAAAGATAAATGTTGAAAAAGAAATCTTAGTGCGGATGAAAAGATATCTGATTCGATATGTCAGGAGAATCCCTTGGACAAGGTAACACAAAAAAACCAGTTGATCTCTAGTATACAAGATGTATAACGTCAACGACATATGGAACAACCTCCCATCGGATGTAGTGAACGTAATGACAGTTTAGGACTTCCCACCCTTCNCACAAAAAAACCAGTTGATCTCTAGTATACAAGATGTATAACGTCAACGACATATGGAACAACCTCCCATCGGATGTAGTGAACGTAATGACAGTTTAGGACTTCCCACCCTTCGTTAAGGTGGCTCCACACATCGTCATCAGCGTCCATTTTTGTGACGTACTTCCGGAAAAAGTACAGCTCGGACTCAATTACCTTGATCGAAATGTGCATGTACACCGTGTCGTCATTTCCGTATTGCGTATCGGGCATTCAATGTCGTAGTGCAAATTATAGTAACACCTGGGCCGTTTTCGTTAAAACGGTCAGCCCGATCGGACCACTGTTGTTCGTTTATTAAATAAGGTCGGACCTAGTAATCTGATGCTGCTTTCAGGCGAGCCTTGAGAAAGCCTGCAAGGCCTGCATACACATTTGCTGGTCCGCCAGGATTAACGAACAGGCCCCTGGTAAACAATAGTACACGTGCGTGCCGATGATATGTCAACACCCGATATCGAGATTTTAAAAAATCAATAAAAAACACTTTGTGTAACATGTGTTACATATTTTGCGATAAATAAAATATTTGTAGGGTTAATTAGAAATGCTTCTTTTCATTTTATTATTGTTGTTATTGTTCCGAACAATGTCACACACACAAAAAAACCCGGAAAATATTAAAATTGACGAACATTCAATTTTTTGGTATTTTTTCCAAAAAAGTTTCCAAACTATCGGAGTGTTTAGATTTTCATAAAATCAACTCTACATAGTTGCATTACCATTATATGAAAGTTTCAACGATTTTTTTTGGTTAATTGCGAAAGTGTGGAGCCACTTTAATCGAGCATTCCATTACCGTAGTGTATTGTAACACCGGGTACACAATAGTACACGTGCGTGACGAAGATATGTCCACACCCGATATCGAGACTTCACTTGGAAATGTGTAATCACACGTATTTCAGAAGAAAAAAAAGCTTATGATACAAAGACATTAATTAACTCACGGGAAGACACTGACATAAGGTCAGACGACTTCAAGAAGGTCGTCCTGTACATATCATGTGCTAACAGTAGTTCATAAGCTCGGGGTCGCTACGACTTTTGTTGTCGAGCGAGTTACACTCTGTCAGATAAATCATTTCACAAATGCAATTACAACTACTCTGTGAAAATATTGGTTGGTAAAATATCAAGATCCCTTTAAAATACAAGTGCATGTGCGTGCACGTGATAACGGCATACCATGCGATAGCCTATGGTTACATATGTACCATGCGTAAGCGGGCTATGGAATGATGTCCAAAGTGTACATGATTGTGAGTAATTTTGTTCCATTAAAGAACAGTAAATTGACAATTTAATATAGAAATTAATTTATTTCCATGTTTTTGTTATAGTAAAGAAAACAGCTGTCATTGTATAAATTCTATCCCTCTGCAAAAAGTTCCGATATTTTTCAAGGTAGACAACTCTCATCAGAATCAATATTATTGCAAAATGTAAAATTAATGAATAAAAAAGACTTTGCAGGCCGCGGATTTAGGGGGGGGGGGGCACACCCGGCCCCGGCCCCCCTTTTGGCGGCGGACTGACCTTTTCCGGGCCGGCCCGAAATGGTCTGATCGGCCGGGAATGGGAACATATTAACATTTTAAAATGCATCAAATAATGCACGGAGCTTGTATAAAAAAAAATCTGGGGCTACGCCCCACACATCGTGTTTTAAGTATGGCCCAAAGACTTTTTTTGTGTACTGGAAAGAAAATTAAAGTTTCGGTTCAAATTCTCTATCAACAGCGTGTTTTAGAAGTCAGATGGTATTATTATAGGGGCAACCTGGTGATGACAAATGTATGAATCCACAGGGGGCTTGTTCATTATTACCTAATTTGGCGTCCCGCCCGCAAGGGGGATACGAGAGGTCCACCGTCAAAAAATAAATGTAGGGACGCACAATATCTAGTCTTCAGACATTGTACCTACAGTACAGTACTTCATGTAATAGTTTGTCGTACAAAAGAACAAATAACACCATAACATCGTTGCTGTTTAATTAATGAGTTACTCATGGCATCACTAAGTTGCTAAACAAACGGATAAGTTCAAATCAGTGCGACACCCAAGGCCACTAGCTATATAGTCTCGCGTTTTATAATTGTTGACTAATTCACTAGTGTAGACAATGATATATCTGAAATGTCCACGCTGATTAACTCATGTAAGGGCGTGCATATTACCAACAGTGGTACATTTGCTAAGCTATCTGGTTAAAATGGTACAACTTAGGAGGCACATACGCGTCACTAGACTGGCCACCAGTCCCAAAGTTTTTATGAAGAATTTCTCGACTGCATTTTACTACTAACTTATCTCCCCCTAGTTTAGAATCAGACATCCAAGTGATCAAAATTATTAGAGTTAGTTTTTTCTTAATTATTTAATATTCTAGAGACGGTGGCCAGTCTAACGCGTCACCTTTAAATTTAATTTAAAATTATCATGCTTGTAAGTACAGCATATCATCTGGTACGTACAACTTATTACTACGTACACAATAGTATGTTGTGTGAAGATACTTTCTTGTACGTACACGATGGTAAGCTATAAGTACCACAATGAGATATTATGTTTTTTTCTTCTTGTTAATTAAACATAAAAACAATCCTCAGAACACGGTAAATCGCTTCTGAGACGTTCTAGAAAACACAATTTTTTGGGGGGAGATCCCCCAAACCCCCCTTACGGCAGGGGGAAGACCCCCTCCCGTACCCTCCCTCTCCTCGCGATACGCGCTCGGGGTGCTGCCTTTGGCCTTTGGCAGCACACCGTTGACTATTGAGAAAAATTTCTCGGGGGCCCCCCCTTTTAGGAAATCCTGGATCCGCCCCTGCATTGTGTGTATCTGGTTCTATTTCATTCTTTTTGTACGAAACTATGTGCCCTGTTTTCTTTTAGCTTGTATATAGTAACTTTTATCCAAACAATTTCAATAAAAAAAAACGTTTTGTGTAACATGTTGTAGATATTTTATGATAAATAAAATATTTGTAGGCTTGATTAGCAATGCTTCTTTTCATTATTTCATTGCGAAAGGGTGGAGCCTCCTTAAACAATTTGAGCTTTAAATACATGTAGATGAACACTGAAAAATCAACAGCATAAATATTGTTTTAAAGAAAAAAATAGAGCTGTCAAATACAAAATTACAATTATGACAACGTTCATTTACATATATGTATTTAATGAGATGACTGTCGAGGGATTGAAATCCTGTACTTGTATGTGTATTTTCAGAGTAAATCTGTGTATCTGTGTAACGAAACGAATTACTAGGTGAAAAGTGCAGGAGCTTGAGAGTCCGATACATACTGCATGTTTGCATCTATACACACAAAAGAAAGCCCCAAACACGATCCTGTAGTTGAGTCCCTATTGTGGGAATAGTGTTTTTTGTATGAAACGTAGTGAGCTCTCATTTGCCTGGCTCATAGTGCATGACGGATCTGACTACTGGCTACTTTTATTTTATAAAAATGAACTGAACACTTTACTTGGGATATTCTAGTGGATCAACGGTTTCGCCAGCCGCTACACGTACAACACCTCTCGATGCAGCAGGCCCCAGGGTACAGGCCGATAAGTGGCGTGACCCACGTAATTGGAGGAGCCCCGGGGATAACCACCACAATTGTAGTGGGGAACACACAACTAGGCATAGGGCCAGGTTCTACAACGGTCACCGACACTCGGGACAAGGTGAGTGAAATAAAACTTTATTTATGGCGGTGAGATATAAACGTGGTACCACAAACCAATACAGGAATTTACAGCCGACTGTTAAACAATGTTTATACCCCAGTGATATCATAGTTAAAACAACCATAAAAAGCATAGTACAAACACGTACAGTTCTGATTAATACGCTCCAAATCACACACACACACACGTGTGTGTTTCAGGTTAGCCCGAGTTTCCTCTGGCCGTGACAGTGTCAGGGCCAGAGGAAACCCGGACAAGTTTCAGGTATCCATACCTGCCCTAGATTTTCCTGTCTACCCTTGCACATTTTATCACCTGCTTGTATCCGATTGTAAGTTACAAGCCAGACAAAGCTCACAGTCACTCATTTAAATGCGCTATCTCCCTGTTTTGGGAGCCTGACCTCATTCTTGACAGCTTAATAACACCACTGTAAGGTTTAGAAATTTATTGTTAGATATAAACCATAATTTTGATCAGTGAAAATAAAAAAATAAAATTAATACATTTGCCTTACAACCTGCCCTTTTTAAAGTCATGTTACCTGAAACACACATTTTATTGGGCGTAAGCGTAAGCGATAGGGTACTCGTGTATTTGGGTAGAATTCTGCAATAAATGTGAACAAATAAACGGACATTGACGAAATTGTCGAAAAAGAATACACGCATGTAGAAAACTGTGCTGATTGTTCAACGGAAACTAATTAATTCGATAGCGCGTTATGAACTGTTGGAACGCCAACAATTTAACAACATTGGTGGGTATGACGCCGCTAACTCCAGTAACGAATGGAGTAAATACGTGATATCGCTGTGAGTTTATGGAGCTAGAGAGGAACTGTTATTGGAGGTGTTGTGTACAAGATAATGTTATATCTGCTGCTTTGATGTAAAGCATGTTCGTTCGTATCTAAAATCCAAATTCGAATTTAGTAGAAATAGTTTTTCAACCAGTCGACAAACATCCCAGTATTCAGTCCGCATTGCAAAAGCCAAATGACGGAATGAATTCCAAAAACGATTTTAAACGGTTCTGCTGAAAATTGAGCTCGACTCCTTGTTATGCTGTAACTCACAAAGCATACAGAAGGAATGCAGTGTAGGTGTGTTTGATTTTCATTGGCATAATATCTAGAAACTCTTCCTAAATTCCGTATATGTCAAGCAATAAGAAATTAAACAATGCATCCCTGAATTGTATTTTAACTGCCCCCCCCCCCCCCCAAAATGTCATAAATCCGCCACACAACCTTAAATAATATTTAGGATTCTTTGAATATTGAAGCATCCTCGAAATTCCAGAGATTTAACGTAATTTTCATGAACGTAATGAACTTTTCGAAAAACATTCAGTGCAGTGGTAAAACTATCAGGAACTATTGAAATAAAATGTATATGGTTGGTTTCTATACTTAATTCCCGAAAATGCCATACGCGTGTCTTGGTCGCTTGCAGTCAGAAAATCTCTGTCCGTGTCTAACTTGAAAAACTATATATCGGTTCTTAGTTATAACATAAAAACTGTACACCTACCTTTTCAAGTTTTCCTTAATGTCTTTTTATTTGTGAAAATGTGGTGAACATCCGCCACACGCCTTTGCATGAATGGATTATGTAGAAATGCAACGAGTAAGGAACGTATTGTATGTAGTCTCTGAGCACCGCTCACTGTAATGAATAGGAAAACTGCTTTAGATTGACAAGAAAAAGGGTAAAATAACCCCTTCGGGTCTGTTATCGCCAGCAAAATAAAATGCCTGCAATGGAAAAGCGTTAAACACCGTATACTGTTTACAAGATATGAACTTGCCATACAATGAAACTCATTGAAATTACTACAAGAGTTCTTTATGTAGTCCCCCTGCTTTGATCAGACTTATAAAAAAACAAATGTGGTGGCAGAAAATTGAAACATAAATTAAATGCACAATTATGTTCATATTTTGATATGAGAGAAAAACACGCTTATGTAATAGTTGTCCTCATTTACGGTCATTAATTAGGATAACACCTACTCCAATAATGTGAGAGGTCTAACAAGGCGTGTTACTTTTAATATATCCAATACAAAATACGAGTTAGCCGACCAGCGATCTCTTATGTTACTGAATAGGATAAAAAAAACCAGTCAAGGATTTTACCCCAACGAAGGAGGTATCTGTTATGCACCTTATCTTGTCAAAATGAGTTTAGATGCAGCCGTTTTGTGCTATAAGGTCCAGTGATGTATATATTGGCATGCTGTGTTGAAAACGGTGCGTCGACAGCTAGCCAAGTTCCGTGTCTGTCGTCTGTCGTCTGCTGTCTTACAAGTAGTAACATACTTTTCTGTTGGACATTTTCCGGTCCACAAATCAATGCATCCAACAGTTCCTTTCAGAATTAAACAAACAAACAAACATCAGCTTTACACACAATATAGTTATTATAACATTCACAAGTAATACCATCAATCATTACCTCTGTTCCTTGTCACATGTGGGTATACAAATAGCATGCAGGCAAAGTCGGAAATTGAGTTTCGTCGCCACTCTCCTTTCCCAAAAATATGGATTAGCGCCAATGAAGCGTTGACTGAAAGCTGATATGGACTGTATTACGTAACTGTATTTACATATAAAACAGAACGACCAGATACGACCAGATGCAGTTACTTATTTCAAAGGCGACTACAGTCAGCCTAGCATATATTCAAGGAGCACTGCATCAAAGAGAAATCATGGGGTTACCATTCTAGCTTCTATGTAATGAGCATATACGAACCAAGTATAACTTACATATCATCTAAATGTTCAAAGCGATTGGATTAGGAAATATGACCTCCTCTCACTATACGGGACCAAAAGATGTCGAACACTTAAGTTTTTGGGATAATTGTAGAGGATGTTATTGAGAGAAAAAAAGGCTCTAATTTATTAGAGATTTAAGTTTTGCCAACATATTTCATCGATTCACCATCTTGATGCAAGGTCATTAGTTAACTAGCAATCTCAATCTTGATTCGTAACTTTTTTTTTCTCTGTCGTCAGAGATGGCGCCAGCAGACGACAGTGCCATCGGAGACCCGCGCAGGCTGTTGCGGCCTTTTGACGGCCTGTGTCCTCATTAATCTATGTAACAGCGTAGTGACCTTCATGATCAGCGGGGAGAGTCAACTGTTTACCTGGGTCTTCGAGCAGATAGGAATAGCGGATCAGGTGAAGAAGGACTTGACGGACTGGGGCGAGCACCAAGACCAGATTCAGCTGGCTTTCACGTGTACTCGGATTCTGTCTGGTAGGTTTATGGTGCATAGCAACAGTTAAATGTCAATTTATATTATAAGCATGTTACACAAGCACCGTTCTATATATTTCAGACCAATCTTATAATCTGTTATTAAACATATATTTCAAAATTAACCCATGACCTGAAATATATATATTTTTCTATCTTTTTCGTATCATTTCTCTAGTATTGCCCTGATTTGTTATTTTAGCCATTTTGATGTTTATTTATAATAATTATTTTGACTGATGAATAATACATAACTCATGTCTAAATGTTTAGTCATTAATATACACTGCCCTCCAAAAGTTCTGTTACATGTGCATTTTTCGATGTATAATTAAAGTATAGAAAATTATGCCAATCTTATTTCTATTATCTGACATTTGTATATATTATTAACTAAGTTATTGTACAATTATTTCTGATGATTTTATTATGTTAAGTTTACATAATGTTACAGAAATCAGTTATTATGTAAATTTTCAAAAATATTGTAATTCCATTAATATTTATTGCATCTTCCACGAGCTCTAATCAAAACCTGTATACGGTCAGACATACTCCTAACCAAAGTTCTACATATCCTAGCAGGTATTCCATCCCATGCAAGCTGTAAGGCCGCTTCAAATTCCCTTATGTTTCTGCTCTTGTGACAACGAACTTCAAAACCCAGATCTCTCCACATGTTTTCTATCGGGTTCAAGTCAGGGGACTGTGGGGGCCACTCCAAAGACAGAATATTGTTGTCCTCCTTCCTTTCGTTCACTATTCGTCATCCTGGAAGAAATAGTTGTTTCCATAGCCTATTATTTTACTTTGTCCTTTGGTTACGGTTTAAACGGACAGAAATGCCTTCTTACAGCAGTCGTCCTTAATTTATAACCCAACAAACACATGCTTGTTTGATGCGTATTACTCTAATCAATATATCAACATTAAACACTTAAATTTGACAAAATCACAAGACAAAGAACAATAATCACGTAGTCATTGTTTAATGGTAGTACTTAAACATATCTCTTCGGCCGTATTGTAGCCGAAGACTTTTTCTGCTGCATAAATGGTCTTCATTATGTACCATCCATTCTGCATACCCACTGATCTGCCCATGTAATCTCCCTTGTAAAACCCCATACCCGTAATAAAGATCTTAATCATTGAGGGTGTGGTATCAATGTCACACAAAATGTAACTTCAGAATCTTTGTTGTAGTGTTATTGGCGTCAATCGTGCTGGTGAGGTTTGAGTACAGGATTGTTGCTTTGGTTTCTTCTACTGTGCTTGGCCTTACCGTTCTCATCACGTCTTTCGTGAATACTTCACTCATCGGTCTCATTGTCGTCCTTATAGGGGGCGTAGCAGGTACGTGTACAACATTCAAAAGGGGGTGTCAGTGCAATTAGACATATTGGCGTCTCATTACTTATGATGTGTACTGATACAATCGTATTGTTCTGTAGGGGGCGTCAGTCTCACATATAGGTTTACAATGCTTCATGGCGGAGGAAGTAACTTTCGTAAGTATCTCTATAATGTTGCCATGCAGAGGGGTTGGTATGTACAGTTTAAAGCAAATCAATGCAATATTGTCAAAATGAATGTTCCTTTACTTAGGCTTTTACATAGAATTAGATTGATAGCTACGAGTTCTAATTCAAAAGTCAGCATTGCTGTCAAGTCGAAACACTGGAGGGATGTGCATGTAAGTTATGTATGCATGAACTGAAGTAATTCAGAATATATTTGGAATAATCACTGGTCCATTGCAATGCAAAATTTCGTTAAGGAAACCTTATAAAATTTGAACTTATCTTATTTGTTTATTTTTCAGGAATGGCTTCCGGCTTTCTTTACATTTGCGCCATTTTACCGGTGCTGGAACATTTTGACGACGGAATCTTCCGAGCGCTTCACGCTGTTCACCAGGCTGAGACGTTTGGCTATGTCGCGTGTGCCTTGATGCGGATGGCGACAGGGAATTCCTGGAGATCACTTTTCCGCTGGCAGCTTTTGGTGATGGCGTTTGCGTTTGGATCAGCTTTTGCTCTTACACCTGCCGAGTTTCACGATAGTTCCGTCATCGTGCGAGGCACAAACGAACCGGCAAAGACCAAGCGAAAACTCACATGGAGCATATTGAAACACCCTGCCATTTACCTGTTGATGGTTTGCTTCTTATTCCAGCGTCTGGGTACGTGCAGACTACACATTAATATAAACTTGTCCATGATTGTTACATGTCCAATATAAACGAATGAAGGCCAATGCCAAATAGCATGCTTCTGATTTTCAATAATAGATCGTATGGTTTCGACGTCGATACTGACTAATTTGTATTGGTCTGGTGGTCAAGGATACGGATATTATGACAAATGTTTCAGTCTGTAACCCGGATACCGTGTGCATGATTGCAAGCGGTGACCGAGACTATCATAATCAAAGGCAATATTACTGCCTAAAAAGATGGTTGGCTTGAAAGCAGGAAAACACAAACACAACTAGCTGACCTTTTCACTTTTTCAGAACGCAAGAAAAGCATGATTATAAAATATTGGTTGTTCTAAAAATGGAAGACCAGTTATTGTCAAGCGATGGCATTGCGCAAAGAAAATGTCGTATACCATTTTCTTATAATTCCCCGGGAACACAAACTGCCACTCAAAGAACGTAGGGGTGTTAATGACAGATTTACAGATGCAATTAATAAAATCAATGAAGAAACTCTTCGGTTAAGAAAAAGACCAAAGACCGGTATTGGTACCTTCAGACCAATCCATGACTATTCTCTAGCCTATCGGAGCAAAATTGATAGGAATTCTTAAAAATGATAACTTGTACTCCTCAACAATCTCGTTATTTCCAAGATTTTCGAGGTAGACGCTATTGGTCCAGAAATACAGTGGGAAATGCAATAATTCAGTATGTGAGGGTTCTACCAAGGGCGTTTCCATGAAGGGTAAAAATATTGTGGTGTGCAAAGCTTTTGAAGGAGAATGCAATGTATTTTTAAATGTTCTATAAAACGAAATCAGACTCTGATGCTTTGTATGTTTTCGGTATGCTTATAAGCAAAACTTTTGAACATCCGTCGCATTTTGTCTATTTGCAGGATTTGGTTACCTGGAAGAAGAAGCGGGAACTCTGCTGACCGGCAGCCTCAACTTAATTCTCTTTTTTCTGGCCCAGTGGTTGGGCCCTATCCTGATGTTCTCCAAGCGCTGTGTGGCCGGTTACTTCCCTCATATCATCCTGATGGCCTTCACCCTGGTTGCCGGTGTTTACACGTTAGCAATTCCTAAAGTTGACCACTCGGACGGGCTCATAGTTGTGTTCATCATCATCGTTGGCGTGGCTGCAGGTCAGTGATTTATATTGTGTGGTCTGCCATTATATATCACTTAAGGTGTATGATCTAGTCCCAACAGCCGAGCGACAGAACGAAGAGAATGCATGACCGCACGCACGGCAGTAGTCAATGAGTTAACTGTATGTATTTTAAGAAAGACAGGGTAGTGTAAGACTTGTAGTAGGAAACTGGTAGAATGGAAAATATAAAAATCTCGGCTGATGCAATTGGTGCAGCAGATCTACTTTTGCATCTTCGGTGTCCCATAGGCAGACGACACCGAAGATCCGACGCTGAAGGGACCCACATGAGTCATCATGTAGCATTGTTGTAGTGGGATGATGTACGCTTTGACCAAAAATGATCATTCGAACTTTACTTACTGTAGCAGAAGATTGTTCATTTTTTGTGCTTGTTTATAGTGATATAACAATGTTATAAAAAAAATTCATAAGGTTTTTATATAATTGCGAATAGAAAGCATGTTGTAAACTATCGCATGCACATTGAAGAAATGTTTCTACATAAATTCTTATTTGCATATGAAGCCACTACAGAGTCGCTACGGGATGTGATCCTAACTGCCCAGTTCCTAAAGGAGCAATACTGCCTGGCGTTCGGGGTGCTGTACACGTGCACAGGGATTGGGGAGATCATAGTGGCAGCCACAGGTAAGATGCCCTCACCACTTTAAACCTAATTGTGTACATACATTTATTTGAAAATTGAATTTATCGTTTAATGTACCATACGTCGATTGCGTCCACTTAGGACTAATCCGTGGTATTTAATGTCAACAGAATGATAATCCTTATTGAAAGTGTCCCGAAGCATATGATAATACAGCTTATGTGAAAGATGCCTCGAAAGTCCGTTACGGCGTCACAACTTAAACTAGTATTTCATGTATACCTTGTCAGACTGACTTCCAGCTACAAGGTTACAGGCAGCCTAGGGGATAGTCCACTCTAAACCTAAACCATCTTGTGACATAAAATAAACAAATAGAAATACGACGAAGGAACATTTTTTTCTTAATATTAAGGATGTGCATTAGTTTCGGTGCAGAAAACCAACAAAAAATATATTTTAACGCATCTTATGGCCATTTCGTCGACATGGGGACATCCTTAGCACTTAATTTAAGGTCAGCAGAGTGAAAATCATTTTTAAAATGTTCAGAAATAATTTTGTAATATTATAACTTTTGTTTTCAGCAAAGAAAGAGGAAGCGAAGTATTCCGATGACATCCATCTGGACTTCTTCACGCTTAACCTGGCCGGTGCCTTCATCATCGTGTCGGCTTTCTTTGTTCTGGCAGCCGCAGTCGTCTACAGTAAGCTTGGGTTTCCGCTTGGGGATTGCCCCGCCTCCTGTTGTAATTTCGGAAAGTTTAGCCGCCTCAGGGACGAGGACGAGGGCTCCGATGGCGAAGGAATTATCCAGGAGGAAGTCCTTCCCTTTAATGATCCGGAGGACATTTCCTATGGAACTTCTCCACAGGCGTCGGGCATACAGGGTGATGCATCGCCGGAACAGGAAATGATGCAACCGGTATGAAATGCAGCACACTTGTGATTTTGACCGTGTAAAAATATAGAAAAAAATATGCCTCCGAGCTCTTTGCATTATCTGGCGTCTTCCCTCGTGAAATAATAGTGTTGATATTATAGAAGAGCGACACCCGATTCTACATCCTCAATACTCCAGGGGTTATACTCACTTTCGCTTTCTGCACCCCTGGAATATGTCATGACAAAATCGAAGGTTCAGTGTGCACTACCTTGTGCTTGAGACGAGAGGAGAGGTTTGAGCCTTTGACGAACATCAAAAGAATCTCACTGTTGCGTAACGGTAAAGTTGACTGGCCTTGAAGTCGGGTGTTGCTCGTCTTTAATCTTTAAATTACAGGTTTCAGCTTAGGGATTGGTCGGGTGGGTTTTTTAACGAACACCAATCAAATAGCTAGCCGCGTGCTTTTTATTTGGCATGACTTGTTTCAGGGATACAGAGAGAGAACGTGAGCGTAACCACTAAACATGGAGGATGCCGATTCCAAAGCCAGTCAATTTTACCGTTACGCTTCCATGCACAGAAACATTGATTGAATAAACAAGCCAGGAGCTTGTTGCAACAGTTATCTAACGTAGAAAAGGTTTTGTGGTCCGCTCCTTTACTAGTAATAGTTGTTTATCTCATGCAAACAAATAATGGAGTCTCTACTGCCAAGTTCTCACAGACAAGTTGGTCTTTCGTCAGACTATTACAGGAACGGGTGTAAGATGGACGCTAATCAGTTGTTACATGGAAAGGGTATAGACTGCCCCCTTATCTTCGATTTTATAGTGAGGAGAGATGAAATAGGCGCTTAATCAAGATATACATAATGTATAACAAGGAGAAGTGTAGGGATTGAAGCTTATCCAAGATTTTTCAGGGAGGGGGAGGGGGGAGGGGAAGAACATTTATCTAAGATGTTTCAGGGAGAGGGAGAGGAATAACGCTTATCCAAGATGTTTCATGGAGGAGGGTTAAGAATGACGCTGATCTACGATCATGAAATGGAAAATAAAACGGTAATACTAGTTATCTACGAATATACTGGGAGTCTTTATACATTGATCATGTATTGAAGATCAATGTTTGGTACTTGTACAACAGATTGGGTGTATGGTAGATCTTTGTGTGGTGCTTCTGTTACAGATTGCGTGCGTGGTCTAGATCTTCGTGTGGTACTTCTGTAAAGACATTGAGTGTGTATTGAAGGACATTGCGTGGTTCTTAAGTAAAGATTTTGAGGGTGTATGATGGATTTTCATGTGGTGTGGTACTTCTGTACAAACATTGAGGATGTGTGGAAGATATTTGTGCGTTACTTCTGTACAGACATTGAGAGTGTATGGTAGATCTTCGTGTGGTCTGGTATTTCTGTCAGACATTGAGGTTGTATCGTAGATCTTCGTGTGGTGTGGTATTTCTGTCAGACATTGATGGTGTATCGTAGATCTTCGTGTGGTGTGGTACTTCTGTACAGACATTGAGGGTGTATGGTAGATTTTCATGTGATGTGTTACGTCTGTACAGACATTGAGGGTGTATCGTAGATCTTCGTGTGGTGTGGTACTTCTGTACAGACATTGAGGGTGTATGGTAGATTTTCATGTGATGTGGTACTTCTGTACAGACATTGAGGGTGTATCGTGGATCTGCGTGTGGTGTGGTACTTCTGTCATTGAGGGTGTAGGGTAGATATTTGTGCGTTACTTCAGTAATGATATTGAGAGTGTATGGTAGGACATTGCATGGTACGTAGATTTATATGTATGCACTAAACATGATAGATCATACATTGCATGGGAGTTCGATATATATATATGCATGTTTATTAATTCTAGATATCAGATAAAATATTCCTTTGTCTTATACTCATTTAACATGTATTTATTAACAGCTTCATTTTACAATTTTCGACGTTTTCACGGCATTTGATCAATCGAATTTTCAATTTTTCAAAAATCTCAAAACACCTTTCAATTCGTCCAAACAGAAAACTGTTCAACCAAAAGTGGTTTTTTATATAACAAAACAATATATATGGACGTTTTCAATTATTTCCTAGCGATGAGCTGTTTGAAATCAATGCGTTTTAGTATTTTGATGTCGTACTTGATAAATATGAAAGTATAGGTATATTAACATGGTATGATGATCATGAGGAATATGATCGTTTTTACTATATTCTTCAAACTCACTCGATGAGGAACCTCTATATCTTTTCACCACACAATGACAGTGTATAGTGTCACAGGGACATGACAATTTGTTAAAGCTATTTTTGGATCTAAACTAGGGTTTCATACTAATTTACACGTTAAGTGGTTGAGTTAAACTTTCGGTACAAATGCCACCCAAAGTAGTGATATCGGTAAAACGCCACTCCCTATGGTGATATCGGTAAAAACGCCACCCCCTATGGTGATATCGATAAAAACGCCACTCCCTATGGTTATATCGGTAAAAACGCCACTCCCTATGGTGATATCGTTAAAAACGCCACTCCCTATGGTGATATCGGTAAAAACGTCACTCCATATGGTGATATCGGTAAAACGCCACTCCCTATGATGATATATATATTATCATTGGAGTGTCGTTTTTACCGAAAGTTGATCTAAACCCTTTAAACACGTAAAATCGATTTGAACATTTCCTGTTGCTATGTGTTCTTTAAACTAGAAATTTGAGGTAATACATATTTTATTAGGTCACCTGAGACAAAGTCTCAAGTGACCTATTGCGATCGCCTTTTGTCCGGCGTCGTTCGTCGTCCGTCGTGCGTCCGTAAACAATTTACATTTTCGACTTCTTCTCCAAAACCCCTGAACCAATTTCAATGAAATTTTGCAGAAACCTTCCATGGCAAATGGTCAACTCAAATTGTGAATTATATGGTCCCCAGCCCCCAGGGGCCTGAGGGGCGGGGCCAAAAAGGTTAAAATTGACTAAAATTTCAAAAATCTTCTTCTCAAGATCCAGATATGGTAGAATCAAATACTCTTTATAGATAGAAGGGTCTTAAGGTGCTTTACTAAAATTTCTTAACCCTGGGGTCTCACGTTTCCCCCTGGGGAGGGGGTAAACTTTACTATAGTTTATATAGGGAAATCACATTTTGGACCAACATTTGTTTAATTGCCATTGGAAGTAATTCAGTTTGGGTTAGCATTATCTGTATTGGATAGCAGTTTGAAGGTAGGCACATATCAGCCCTGACTGACCCCCAGGGGCTGATGGATGGGGCCAAAAAGGGTTGAATTGACTGAAATTTCAAAAATCTTCTTCTCAAGACCCAGATATGGTAGAATCAAATACTTTTCATAGATGGAAGGGTCTTAAGGTGTTTTACCAAAATTGTGAATTTCATGACCCTGAGGTCTCGCGTTTCCTCCTGGGGAAGGAGTGGAGGGGGCAAAATTTGTTATGGTTTATAATGGCAAATGATACTTTGAATATTACATGTTGATAACTTGATTGGAATTATAACCCTAAGTTGACAGTTTGATACTTTGTAAATTTTGAGCCATCCCTACCCCCAAGGGCTGAAGGGTGGGGCCAAATGTGCTAAAATAAAATTTCTTCATTTTCATTGTTTAGAATCAGAGGTGCTAGTTTCAAATACTTTTCAGTCTTAAATCTGCATGCTAGATATTGAATAAGGTGGTTTTATTGTTTTTTGTCACTTTGAATAATATTTCTGTTCATGTTAACAACAAAAATCAACTCTCCGATAAATATATCAGGTGACCGTTAAGGCACATGGGCCTCTTGTTCATCACATCAACTGTCATGATATATCAATCAAGTTCTTTTTAATTGTATGCCAAAAAGAAATAAATGAATTTGTCTCCACGTGTTTCCCTGAGGTTTTGTTTAATAACAAGAAATGCCTATGACCGAGAAACATATGCATACATTCATTACAGTATCTGTCTAGGACCGAGCCTCACACGTGAATACCGGTACAGCGAAAATGGACCCCAGTAGAAAATGGAACCGAGGTCAATTTTCAACGTTGAAAATGGAACTTGGGAACCGTTAAAACTTTCTTTGTCGTAGAGGACGGATCCCTGTCAGTTTCATAATTATATAAGCTCACCTTGACCGAAAGACTACAGCGATCTTATTTTGCACATTGGCGTCCGTCGTCCGACCAAATAAGGTCAAAGTGACCTACTTTTCAATATTTCTTTTTCGACAATGAGTATTGACCCGAGCCATTTTACAACGATTACATAGAAAGGATATTATGCAAAGTACGTTAGCATATTTTGTCAAACAACGGTGTTACATTAAATTCTGAGCCCGATATTTTTTATCATGATGTATCCTCGTGTTATCGGTTTCCGCGCACTTAAGAAGCATCCGCGATTTCGTACTCATATCGGCAGAAAACTGTTGAAATTACGGACGACTGTGATATACATGTATACAATCTACTAATAGAAAAAAAAATAGCAACAAAAAACAGCATTTAAAAAAACTTCAGAACAAACAATTTTTAACAAATTTCTCCCGTCGTAAGAAGCCGTCGTGTGTTTCCGGGCGTCTATTTTGATTTAGTGTTCAAAGAAAGATAACTCGAATACACTAAAAAGAAATTCTCAACAGAGGCCCGCCTGAACAAAAGCATTGTTTGGTATAAGAATTATTATCTTCGATCGTCAAATTAATTATCGAAACAAATTTTAAAAGAATTGACATTTTTTTATCGGTTTTTAGCTCACCTGCCCGAAGGGCAAGTGAGCTTATGTCGTGGTGCGGCGTCCGTCGTCCGTCCGTCCGTCCTCGTCCGTCAACTTTTCCTTTAAACAACTTCTTCTGAAGGACGGTTAGGCCTAGAATCATGATATTTGGCTGAAAGCTTTGTTGGTAGGAGCCCTACAAAGTTTGAGAACGAAAATGACCTTGACCTATTTTAAAGGTCACAGGGGTCAAATATGTCAAAAACTTCAAACGACTTCTTCTGAAGAACTAAAAGGTATAGAATCTTAATATTTGACTGATGGCTTCCTGGGATGGAGCTTAACAAAGTTTGAGAATGAAAATGACTTTGACCTTCTTTCAAGGTCACAGGGGTCAAATGTGTCAAACACTTCAAACAACTTCTTCTGAAGAACTGAAAGGCATAGAATCTTTATATTTGGCTGGTGGCTTTCTGGGATAGAGCCCANCTTGACCTACTTTCAAGGTCACAGGAGTCAAATGTGTAAAAAGCTTCAAATGACTTCTTCTGAAGAACTGAAGGGTATAGAATCTTTATATTTGGCTGGTGGCTTCCTGAGATAGAGCCCAACAAAGTTTGAGGAAGAAAATTAGTTTGACCTACTTTCAAGGTCACAGGGGTCAAATATGTCAAAAACTTCAAACGACTTCTTCTGAAGAACTTAAAGGTATAGAATCTTCATATTTGGCTGATTGGTTCCTGGGATGGAGCCCAACAAAGTTTGAGAATGAAAATTACCTTGTTCTACTTTCAAGGTCACATGGGTCAAATGTGTCAAAAGCTTCAAATTAATTCTTCTGAAGAACTGAGAGGTATAGAATCTTTATATTTGATTGATTGCTTCCTGGGATAGAGCCCGACAAAGTTTGAGGAAGGAAATGACCTTGACCTTCTTTCAATGCTAGTCGGGGGTCAAATGTCAACTTTGGTTAAAAGCTTTAACAATCTCCTTCTCAAGTTCCATTAGGCCCGGGGTCATGATATTTAGCCAGTAGGTACCTGGGATGGAGTGCTATAAAGTTTCCTCATTAAAATTACCTTGACCTACTTTCAAGGTCACAGGGGTCAAATATGTTAAAAACTTCAAACAACAATATCCTAAGAACCATTTGGACTAGTCATGATACTTAGGTTTGTTATGTAGACCAGCTGTGTGAATTGTTTTCTTCATTACAGTAATAAGGTCAAAGGTCAACTTTAAGTGCAAATCGGGATTCAAAGGTCAATATGGGTTAAAAGCTTTAAAAAGCTTTAAAATTAATATTTTAGGTTTTAAACAACAATATCTTCAGAACCGTTTAAGAAATGTTAAAATGTCTTGTGTTCTAGTTACCAAATGGTCTTAAGTTACCTATATGTCAGTTGCATGTAACAAAAGAAACAGGTGAGCGATACAGGCCCTCAATATCAATTGTTCGTAATGTATACCTCCGCATGATTTATATTTCTGCGGCGTTCATTTTCAATTGCTATGTAAAAATATATTCGAATTTGGTTTCTTTTTCAACGGCTCCTCTGCTCCATTTTCATCACTGAAAACTGATCCCGGTTCAATTTTCCACTGGTAGACTATACTATTACCGTATCTAATTTTAAGACAGAGATCTACGTATAATCATCGTATAAAGAACTGTTGTCATCACAACATCTATTCAGGACCGAAACTTATCACAATACCGTAACTCACAAAATGTATCTGAATAGAAATCGTTTATATCGCAAAGCAAGGAAAATCTAGTGCGAAGACCGTAAATTTAAGTATTTAGAAAATGCTGGTCATCTTGTTCTTCCGATCTGCCTCAAAATGAAACATGCACCAATTGGGACGTAGGACAAGTCAACCTACAGATGGAGTGTGATAAAGATCTGTCCAGTTCGTCTTGAGAAATAATGACAATCTTAAATCGTGGCAAAATCAATGATGACTGCCTGGTGGCCATCTTGCTCTTTCGTACGATTAGTTTCAAAATGCAGTATGCATCACTAAGACCTATTCATAATTACGAAATGTTAAAAAGATCGTTCCGGTACTTCTTGAGAATAAATTAACGACTAAAAAAATATAGCTTAAACTACAAAAATCAGTCGAATACGGCTGACGAGGGGCCATCTTGTCCTTCTGATTAGTGTCAATATATGAGACACAACTTTAAGAACCTAGGAAAGTACACAGATACATTTCAAAATTATCTGTCAAGCACTTTTTGAGAAATAACGATTACAAATTTGAATTATTAAAACCCGAGAAGGGTGCCTGGTCGAAATTATCGATAAAAAAAACTTCAATTTAACCGTTACCTGTCAAAATCTGGTCGCCTGCAGCCACCAAGTTGTTTTAGCTCTTCTCTGCTAGTTTCAAAACTAAACTTCATGTTTATCTCCAACTGGAGACAAGGGGGAAACTATACTTGAAAGTTGTTGGTGATCTGTCCATTACATCTTGAGAAATACGTATAGTAATTTTTAACAATCAAATTCCAAGATGTCTGCCTGGTGGCCATCTTGTTCTTTCGATCTGTTTCAAAATGAGGGAAGATACAACTAAGGAGGATAATAAGTTAAAGATCTGCTCAGCACTTCTTGAGAAAGAAAAAGCAACAGACAGACGAAAGACGATTTTTTTCATTTTTCATAAATGTTAAATTTTCGATTTTTTTACATCCCTATTTATTAAAAAGAATACTTATATTTAATGTCTTTTGTTATCTACCTAATGATAAAATCTTCTTTTAAAAGCGACTTTGTTTCGTTTTCCTTAAAAAAGAAAATCACATGAAAATAGCTCAAAAGTCCTTTTTTGGATAGGTCAATAAAGCTATATAGCTCAATCGGCAGAGTGTTCATACCTGATAACCTGAAACAAGTTTGAAACTAGCCCGAGTTTCCTCTGGCCCTGACACCAGACTTAGACGTCTTTATCTGTCAAAATGTCTAAGTCTGGTGTCGGGGCCAGAGGAAACTCAGGCTACTTTGAAACATCCACTGAACTCTGAGCCATGCATGCATGCGCTGGAACTAAAATGCATCATCTAATGTTTGGTTGAGGATAACAATCCCCTCATTTCAAAGACAATTTTGAACAGATTAGTCAATCGGTCATTTAGTAATCGCTCCATTCTTGGAGATTCGTCTCTTACTGTAAGAAAAAGAAGAAAAAAGTAACCCTAGAATGATAGAATATATATGGCACGGTCGCTTCCACCGCAGGCGTCTGCATCTGGACTGGTATGTAAATATGTGAGAAAATATGAAATAGACAGACTACTGTAGGCAGTAATGGATCGTAACCCTTGGCTCAACGTGGTTGATACGCGTATTTCGCATTGTCGCCGTCAGGTCGAGGGAGTGAAATACCGGTTCTTTCGAGATTCTTTTGATGTTCATCAAAGGATCGAACTAGTTTTCTCGTCTCGTCCACAAGGTGCTGCACATTGAGCCTTCAATTTTGCTATGACATATTCCAGGGGTATAGAGAGCGAAAGTGAGCGTAACCCCTGGATATCGAGAATGATAAAGCACAAGAGGCACACTATATAAACATGAATGTGTGTATGGGTAAAATCATTTTGACTATGCTTGGCATGGGGTATCTCTACCTAAATAATGCAACGTTGCACAGGCCTAGATGCAAGTTGTGCCCTCCTCCCCATGGCGACAGAAGGACCAAATAAGGAAAAATGGGTCAAACTATGAAATCCAATTTGGGTGAAAAGATAAATGTTGAAAAAAGATATTTTAGTGCGGATGAAAAGATATCTTATTCGATATGTCAGGAGAATCCCTTGGACAAGGTAACACAATAAACCTGTTGATCTCTAGTATACAAGATGTTTTACGTCAACGACATATGGAACAACTTCCCATCGGATGTAGTGAACGCAATGACAGTTAAACAATTTGAGCACTAAATATAGATGAACATTGAAAAATCAACAGCAAAAATATTGTTTTAAAGAAAAAAATAGAGCTGTCAAATACAAAATTACAATTTTGATAAACGTTCATTTACATATATGTATTTAATAAGATGACTGTCGAAGGATTAAAACCCTGTATTTGTATGTGTATTTTCAGAAAAGTGCAGGAGCTTGAGAGTCAGGTACATACTGCATGTTTGCATTTATACACACAAAGAAAGCCCCAAACACGATCCTGTAATTGAGTCCCTATTGTGGGAATAGTGTTTTTTGTATGAAACGTACTGAGCTCTCATTTGCCTGGCTCATGGTGCATGACGGAACTGACTGCTCAGGCAATACGAGGAAGTTATGCTATTTTAAAAAAATGAACTGAACACTTTACTTGGGATATTCTAGAGGATCACCGGTTTCGCCAGCCGCTACACGCACAGCACCTCTCGATGCAGCAGGCCCCAGGGTACAGGCCGATAAGTGGCGTGACCCACGTAATTGGAGGAGCCCCCGGGATAACCACCACAATTGTAGTGGGGAACACACAACTAGGCACAGGGCCAGGTTCTACAACGGTCACCGACACTCGGGAAAAGGTGAATGAAATAAAACTTTATTTATGGCGGTAAGTTGTAAATGTGGTAACACAAACCATTACAGGAATTTACAGCCGACTGTTAAATAAGGTTAATTATACCACAGTAATATCATAGTTAAAGCAACCATAACAAGCAGTATACAAACACGTTCAGTTCCGATTAATAAGCTTTAAATCACACACACACACACACACACACACACACACACACCTAATCACACACACACACTTGGTACGGCAACACACTGTGTGATTACAAGCCAGCGGTGGAGTGGGGTATAAACTAAATTTTCGTCTGCATGCTCGGAAAAGAGTTTGTAAGCGGATACCGAGTTGGGCAAATCGAGGTAACGGGAAAAAGTACCTCGGTTTTTTTTGTTACCTCGCTTCGTGGTTGTGTACTCATGGTCTGTACCTCGTTTTGTAGTGTAAACCAACACACACACACCCACACCCACACACACACACACACACACACACAGCCCAGTCACTCAATTAAATGCACTTTCTTCCTGTTTTGGGAGCCCGACCTCATTCTTGGCAGCTTAATAACCACTGTAAGGTTTAGAAATGTATTGTAAGATATAAAGCTAAATTTTGATCAGTGAAAATAAAAAAACAAAATTAATATATTCGCCTTACAACCTGCCCCTTTTTAAAGTCATGTTACCTGAAACCCACATTTTATTGGGCGTAAGCGTAAGCGACAGGGTACTTGTGTATTTGGGTAGAATTCTGCAATAAATGTGTTCCTGTGAACAAATAATGGACATTGAAGAAATTGACGAAAAAGATTACACGCATGTAGAAAACGGTGTTGATCGTTCAACGGAAACTGATGAATTTCGATAGCGCGTTATGAGCTGTTGGAACGCCAACAATTTAAAAACATTGGTGAGTATGAGGCCGCTAACTCCAGTAATGAATGGAGTAAATACGTGATATCGCTGTGATTTTATGGAGCTAGAGAGGAACTGTTATTGGATGTTTTGTGTACAAGATAATGTTATATCTGCTGCTTTGATGTAAAGCATGTAAGAGGTAAACACATACGAAAACCAGTCGAAAAACATCCCAGCATTCAGTCCACATTGCAAAAGCCAAATGACGGAATGAATTCCAAAAACGATTTTAAACGGTTCTGCTGAAAATTGAGCTCGAATCCATGTTTTGCTTTAATTTACAAAGCATACAGAAGGAATGCAGTGTAGGTGTGTTTGAGTTTAATTGGCATAATATCTAGAAACTCTTCCTAAATTCCGTATATGTCAAGCAATAAGAAATTAAACAATGCATCCCTGAATTGTATTTTAACTAACTGAAAATCCCCCCCCCCNCCCCCCCCCCCCCCCCCCCGCAAAAAAAACCAAAAACATAAATCCGCCGAATAATATTAAAGTATGCTCGAAATTATCGGGAACTATTGAAATAAAACGTATATGGTTGGTTTATTTACTTATTTCCCGAAATGCCATACGCGTGTCTTGGCCACTTGCAGTCAGAAAGTCCCGGTCTGTGTCTAACTTGAAAACCTTTATATCGGTTCTCAGTTATAACATAAAAATTGTACACCTACTATTTCAAGTTTTCCTTAATGTCTATGTATTTGTGAAATATTGGTGAACATCCGCCACACGCCTTTGCATGAATGGATTATGTAGAAATGCAATAAGTAAGGAATGCATTTTATGTAGTCTCTGAGCACCGTTCAATGTAATGAATAGGAAAACTGCATTAGATTGACAAGAAAAAGGGTAAAATAACTCCTTCGAGTCTATTATCGCCAGCAAATAAAATGCCTGCAACGGAAAAGCGTTAAACACCGTATACTGTTTACAGGATATGAACTTGCCATACAATGAACCTCATTGAAATTACTAAAAGAGTTCTTTATGTAGTCCCCCTGCTTTGATCAGACTTATAAAAAAACAAATGTGGTGGCAGAAAATTGAAGCATAAATTAAATGCATAATTATGTTCATATTTTGATATGAGAGAAAAACACTCTTATGTAATAGTTGTCCTCATTTACGGTCATCAATTGGGATAAAACCTACTCCAATAATGTGAGAGGTCTAACAAGGCGTGTTACTTTTAATATATCCAATACAAAATACGAGTTAGCCGACCAGAGATCTCCTATGTTACTGAATAGGATAAAAAAAAAACCAGTCAAGGATTTTACCCCAACGAAGGAGGTATCTTTTATGCACCTTTTCTTGCCATTCTAGCGCCTATGTAATGAGTATGTACGAACCAAGTATAACTTACATATCATCTAAATGTTCCAAGCGCTTGGATTTGGAAATATGACCTCCTCTCACTATACAGGACCAAAAGATGTTGAACACTTAAGTTTTTGGGATAATTGTAGAGGATGTTATTGAAAAAAGGCTCTAATTTATTAGAGATTTAAATTTTGCCAACTTATTTCATAGATTCACCATCTTGATGCAACGTCATTAGTTAACTTGCAATCTCAATCTTGATTCGTAACTTTCCTTTTTTCTCTGTCGTCAGAGATGGCGCCAGCAGACGACAGTGCCATCGGAGACCCGCGCAGGCTGTTGCGGCCTTTTGACGTCCTGTGTCCTCATTAATCTATGTAACAGCGTAGTGACCTCCATGATCAGCGGGGAGAGTCAACTGTTTGCCTGGGTCTTCGAGCAGATAGGAATAGCGGATCAGGTGAAGAAGGACCTGACGGACTGGGGCGAGCACCAAGACCAGATTCAGCTGGCTTTCACGTGTACTCGGATTCTGTCTGGTAGGTTTATGGTGCATAGCAACAGTTAAATGTCAATTTCTATTATAAGCGGGTCCATGTTACACAACCACCGTTCTATATATTTCAGACCAATCTTATAATTTGTTTAGATATATTTCAAAATTAACCTATGACCTGCAATATTTATAATTTTCTATCTTTTTCATATCATTTTCTCTAGTATTGGCCTGATTTATTATTTTAGCCATTTTGATGTTATAATAATTATTTTGACTGATGAATAATACATTACTAGTATATACATATCTTACTAAGCTTGTTTTATTTTACTTTGTCCTTTGGTTACGGTTTAAACGGACACAAATGCGTGGAGCGACCTTCTGACAGCAGTCGTCCTTAATTTATAACCCAGCAAACACATGCTTGTTTGATGCGTATTACTCTAATTGATATATCAGCAAAAGTGCGAACAATGCTATTTATCAAACTGTTGAGGCCATTCACCCTTTTACATCAACATTAAACACTTGTGTTTGACAAAATCACAAGACAAAGAACAATAACCACGTAGTCATTGTTTAATGATAGTACCTAAACATATCTCTACGGCCGTATTGTAGCCGAAGCCTTTTTCAGCTGCATAAATGGTCTTCATTATGTACCATCCATTCTGCATACCCACTGATCTGCCCATGTAATCTCCCTTGTAAAACCCCATACCCGTAATAAAGATCTCAACCATTGAGGGTGTGGTATCAATGTCACACAAAATGTAACTTCAGAATCTTTGTTGTAGTGTTATTGGCGTCAATCGTGCTGGTGAGGTTTGAGTACAGGATGGTTGCTTTGGTTTCTTCTACTGTGCTTGGCCTTACCGTTCTCATCACGTCTTTCCTGAATACCTCACTCGTCGCTCTCATTGGCTTTCTTATAGGGGGCGTAGCAGGTACGTGTACAACGTTCAAAAGGGGGTGTCAGTGCAATGACACATATAGGCGTCACAGTACTGATGCTGTGTACTGATACAATCGTATTGTTCTGTAGGGGGCGTCAGTCTCACATATAGGTTTACAATGCTTCATGGCGGAAGAAGTAACTTGCGTAAGTATCTCTATAATGTTGCCATGCAGAGGGGTTGGTATGTACAGTTTAAAGCAAATCAATGCAATATTGTCAAAATGAATATTACTTTACTTAGGCTTTTACATAGAATTAGATTGATAGCTACGAGTTCTAATTCAAAAGTCAGCATTGCTGTCAAGTCGAAACACTGGAGGGGATGTGCATGTAAGTTATGTATGCATGAACTGAAGTAATTCAGAATATATTTTATATTTGGAATAATCACTGGTCCATTGCAATGCAAAATTTCGTTAAGGAAACCTTATAGAATTTGAATTTATCTTATTTGTTTATTTTTCAGGAATGGCTTCCGGCTTTCTTTACATTTGCGCAATTTTACCGGTGCTGGAACATTTTGACGACGGAATCTTCCGAGCGCTTCACGCTGTTCACCAGGCTGAGACGTTTGGCTATGTCGCGTGTGCCTTGATGCGGATGGCGACCGGGAATTCCTGGCGATCACTTTTCCGCTGGCAGCTTTTGGTGATGGTGTTTGCGTTTGGATCAGCTTTTGATCTTACACCTGTCGAGTTTCACGATAGTTCCGTCATCGTGCGAGGCACCAACGAACCGGCAAAGACCAAGCGAAAACTCACATGGAGCATATTGAAACACCCTGCCATTTACCTGTTGATGGTTTGCTTCTTATTCCAGCGTCTGGGTACGTGCAGACTACACATTAATATAAACTTGTCCATGATTGGTACATATCCAATATAAACGAATGAAGGCCCATGCCAAATAGCATGGGTCTGATTGTCAATAATATGGCCTCTACGTCGATACTGACTGATGTTAATTTGTATTGGTCTGGTTGTCAAGGATACGGATATTATGACAAATGTTTCAGTCTGTAACCCGGATACAGTGTGCAAGATTGCAAGCGGTGACCGAGACTATCATAATCAAAGGCGATATTACTGCCTAAAAAGATGGTTGGCTTGAAAGCAGGAAAACACAAACACAACTAGCTGACCTTTTCACTTTTTCGGAACGCAAGAAAACCATGATAATAAAATATTGGTTGTTCAAAAAATGGAAGACCAGTTATTGTCATGTCATTGCACGAAGAAAATGTCGTATACCATTTTCTTATAATTCCCCGGGGACACAAACTGCCACTTAAAAAACGTAAGGGTGTTAATGACAGTTTTACAGATGCAATAGATAAAATCAATGAAGAAATTCTTCGGTTAAGAAAAACACCAAAGACCGGTATTGGTACCTTTAGACCAATCCATGACTATTCTCTAGCCTGTCGGAGCAAAATTGATAGGAATTCTTAAAAATGAGAACTGTTGTACTCCTCAACAATCCCGTTATTTCCAAGATTTTCAAGGTAGACGGTATTGGTCCAGAAATACAGTGGGAAATGCAATAATTCAGTATGTGAGGGTTCTACCAAGGGCGTTTCCATGAAGGGTAGAAATATTGCGGTGTGCAAAGTTTTTGAAGGAGAATACATGTATTTTTAAAGGTTCAATAAAACGAAATCAGACTCTGATGCTTTGTATGTTTTCGGTATGCGTATAAGCAAAACTTTTGAACATCCGTCGCATTTTGTCTATTTGCAGGATTTGGTTACCTGGACGAGCAAGCGGGAACTCTGCTGACCGGCAGCCTCAACCTAATTCTCTTTTTTCTGGCCCAGTGGTTGGGCCCTATCCTAATGTTCTCCAAGCGCTGTGTGGCCGGTTACTTCCCTCATATCATCCTGATGGCCTTCACCCTGGTTGCCGGTGTTTACACGTTAGCAATTCCTAAAGTTGACCACTCGGACGGGCTCATAGTTGTGTTCATCATCATCGTTGGCGTGGCTGCAGGTCAGTGATTTATATTGTGTGGTCTGCCATTATATATCACTTAAGGTGTATGATCTAGTCCTAACAGCCGGGCGACAGAACGAAGAGAATGCATGACCGCACGCACGGTAGTGGTCAATGAGTTAACTGTATGTATTTTAAGAAAGACAGGGTAGTGTAAGACTTGTAGTAGGAAACTGGTAGAATGGAAAATATAAAAATCTCGGCTGATGCAATTGGTGCAGCAAATCTACTTTTGCATCTTCGGTGTCCCATAGGCAGACGACACCGAAGATCCGACGCTGAAGGGACCCACATGAGTCATCATGTAGCATTGTTGTAGTGGGATGATGTACACTTTGACCAAAAATGACCATTCGAACTTAACTTACTGTAGCAGAAGATTGAAGTTCATTTTTTGTGCTTGTTTATAGTGATATAACAATGTTATAAAAAATATGTATAAGGTTTGTGTAGAATTGCGAATAGAAAGCATGTTGTAAACTATCGCATGCACATTGAAGACATGTTTCTACATAAATACTTTTTTACATATGAAGCCACTACAGAGTCGCTACGGGATGTGATCCTAACTGCCCAGTTCCTAAAGGAGCAATACTGCCTGGCGTTCGGGGTGCTGTACACGTGCACAGGGATCGGGGAGATCATAGTGGCAGCCACAGGTAAGATGCCCTCACCACTTTAAACCTAAGTGTGTACATACATGTATTTGAAAATTAAATTCATCGTTTAATGTACCATACGTCGATTGCGTCCACTTAGGACTAATCCGTGGTATTTAATGTCAACAGAATGATAATCCTTATTGAAATTGTCCCGAAGCATATGATAAAACAGCTTATGTGAAAGATGCCTCGAAAGTCCGTTACGGCGTCACAACTTGACAACTTAAACTAGTATTTCATGTATACCTTGTCAGACTGACTTCCAGCTACAAGGTTACAGGCAGCCTAGGGGATAGTCCACTCTAAACCTAAACCATCTTGTGACATGAAATAAACAAATAGACATACGACGAAGTCACATTTTTTTCTTAATATTATGGATGTGCATTAGTTTAGGTGCAGAAAACCAACAAAAAAAGATATTTTAACGCATTTTATTGCCATTTCGTCGATATGGGGACATCCTTAGCACTTAGTTTAAGGTCAGCAGAGTGAAAATCATTTTTAAAACGTTCAGAAATAATATTGTAAATTTATCATTTTTGTTTTCAGCAAAGAAAGAGGAAGCGGAGTATTCCGATGACATCCATCTGGACTTCTTCACGCTTAACCTGGCTGGTGCCTTCGTCATCGTGTCGGCTTTTTTTGTTCCGGCAGCCGCAGTCGTCTACAGTAAGCTTGGGTTTCCGCTCGGGGATTGCCCCGCCTCCTGTTGTAATTTCGGAAAGTTAAGCCGCCTCAGGGACGAGGACGAGGGCTCCGATGGCGAAGGAATTATCTAGGAGGAAGTCCTTCCCTTTAATGATCCGGAGGACATTTCCTATGGAACTTCTCCACAGGCGTCGGGCATACAGGGTGATGCATCGCCGGAACAGGAAATGATGCAACCGATATGAAATGCAGCACACTTGTGATTTTGACTGTGTAAAAATATAGAAAAAATATGCCTCCGAGCACTTTGCATTATCTGGTGTCCTCCCTCGTGAAATAATAGTGTTTATATTATAGAAGAGCGACACCCGATTCTACATCCTCAATACTCCAGGGGTTATACTCACTTTCGCTTTCTGCACCCCTGGAATATGTCATGACAAAATCGAAGGCTCAGTGTGCACTACCTTGTGCTTGAGACGAGAGGAGAAGTTTGACCCTTTGACGAACATCAAAAGAATCTCACTGTTGCGTAACGGTAAAGTTGACTGGCTTTGAAGTTGGGTGTTGCTCGTCTATAATCTTTAAATTACAGGTTTCAGCTTAGGGATTGGTCGGGGTTTTTTTGTAACGAACACCAATCAAATAGCTAGCCGCGTGCCTTTTATTTTGCCATGACTTGTTCCAGGGATACAGAGAGAGAAAGTGAGCGTAACCACTAAACATCGAGGATGCCGATTCCAAAGCCAGTCAATTTTACCGTTACGCTTCCATGCACAGACGCATTGATTGAATAAACAAGCCAGGAGCTTGTTGCAACAGTTATCGAACGTAGAAAAGGTTTTGTGGTCCGCTCCTTTACTAGTAATAGTTGTTTATCTCATGCAAACAAATAATGGAGTCTCTTCTGCCAAATTCTCACAGACAAGTTGGTCTTTCTTCAGACTATTACAGGAACGGGTGTAAGATGGACGCTAATCAGTTGTTACATGGAAAGGGTATAGACTGTCCCCTTATCTTCGATTTTATAGTGAGGAGAGATGAAATAGGCGCTTAATCAAGATATACACAATGTATTACAAGGAGAAGTGTAGGGATTGAAGCTTATCCAAGATTTTTCAGGGAGGGGGAGGGGGGAGGGGAAGAACATTTATCTAAGATGTTTCAGGGAGGGGGAGGGAAATAACGCTTATCCAAGATGTTTCATGGAGGAGGGTTAAGAATGACGCTGATCTACGATCATGAGATGGAAACAAAACGGTAATACTAGTTATCTACGAATATACTGGGAGTCTTTATACATTGATCATGTATGGAAGATCAATGTTTGGTACTTGTACAACAGATTGGGTGTATGGTAGATCTTTGTGTGGTGCTTCTGTTACAGATTGCGTGCGTGGTCTAGATCTTCGTGTGGTACTTCTGTAAAGACATTGAGTGTGTATTGAAGGACATTGCGTGGTTCTTCAGTAAAGATTTTGAGGGTGTATGATGGATTTTCATGTGGTGTGGTACTTCTGTACAGACATTGAGGATGTGTGGTAGATATTTGTGCGTTACTTCTGTAAAGACATTGAGGGTGTATGGTAGATCTTCGTGTGGTGTGGTATTTCTGTCAGACATTGAGGGTGTATGGTAGATCTTCGTGTGGTGTGGTATTTCTGTCAGACATTGAGGGTGTATGGTAGATCTTCGTGTGGTGTGGTATTTCTGTCAGACATTGAGGGTGTATGGTAGATCTTCGTGTGGTGTGGTATTTCTGTCAGACATTGAGGGTGTATGGTAGATCTTCGTGTGGTGTGGTATTTCTGTCAGACATTGAGGGTGTATGGTAGATCTTCGTGTGGTGTGGTATTTCTGTCAGACATTGAGGGTGTATGGTAGATCTTCGTGTGGTGTGGTATTTCTGTCAGACATTGAGGGTGTATGGTAGATCTTCGTGTGGTGTGGTATTTCTGTCAGACATTGAGGGTGTATGGTAGATCTTCGTGTGGTGTGGTATTTCTGTCAGACATTGAGGGTGTATGGTAGATCTTCGTGTGGTGTGGTATTTCTGTCAGACATTGAGGGTGTATCGTAGATCTTCGTGTGGTGTGGTACTTCTGTACAGACATTGAGGATGTATGGTAGATATTTGTGCGTTACTTCTGTAAAGACATTGAGAGTGTATGGTAGATCTTCGTGTGGTGTGGTATTTCTGTCAGACATTGAGGGGGTATGGTAGATCTTCGTGTGGTGTGGTACTTCTGTACAGACATTGAGGGTGTATGGTAGATTTTCATGTGATGTGGTACTTCTGTACAGACATTGAGGGTGTATCGTAGATCTTCGTGTGGTGTGGTACGTCTGTACAGACATTGAGGATGTATGGTAGATATTAGTGCGTTATTTCTGTAAAGACATTGAGAGTGTATGGTAGATCTTCGTGTGGTGTGGTACTTCTGTCAGACATTGAGGGTGTATGGTAGATCCTCGTGTGGTGTGGTATTTCTGTCAGACATTGAGGGGGTATGGTAGATCTTCGTGTGGTGTGGTACTTCTGTCATTGAGGGTGTAGGGTAGATATTTGTGCGTTACTTCTGTAATGAAATTGAGGGTGTATGGTAGGACATTGCATGGTACGTAGATTTATATGTATGCACTAAACATGATAGATCATACATTGCATGGGAGTTCGATATATATATATGCATGTTTATTAATTCTAGATATCAGATAAAATATTCCTTTGTCTTATACTCATTTAACATGTATTTATTAACAGCTTCATTTGACAATTTTTGACGTTTTCACGGCATTTGATCAATCGAATTTTTAATTTTTCAAAAATCTCAAAACACCTTTCAATTCGTCCAAACAGAAAACTGTTCAACCAAAAGTGGGTTTTTTTTATAACAAAACTATATATATGGACGTTTTCAATTATCTCCTAGCGATGAGCTGTTTGAAATCAATGCGTTTTAGTATTTTGTTGTCGTACTTGATAAATATGAAAGTATAGGTATATTAACATGTTATGATGATCATAAGGAAGATGATCGTTTTTACTATATCCTTCAAACTCACTCGATGAGGAACCTCTATATCTTTTCACCATACAATGACAGTGTGTAGGGACATGACAATTTGTTAAAGCTATTTTTGTGGACCTAAACTAGGGTTTTCATACTAATTTACACGTTTAGGGGTTGAGATAAACTTTCGGTACAAATGCCACCCAAAGTAGTGATATCGGTAAAACGCCACGCCCTATGGTGATATCGGTAAAAACGCCACCCCCTATGGTGATATCGGTAAAAACGTCACTCCCTATAGTGATATCGGTAAAAATGCCACTCCCTATGGTGATATCAGTAAAAACGCCACTCCATATGGTGACGTCTGTAAAAACGCCACTCCCTATGGTTATATGGGTAAAAACGCCACTCCCTATGGTGATATCGGTAAAAACGCCACTCCCTATGATGATATATAGATTATCATTGGAGTGTCGTTTTTACCGAAAGTTGATATAAACCCCTTAAACACGTAAAATCGATTTGAACACCATTGTTTAGGTCAGCTGTAACATATTCTCGGGTCCCTGTGTGCAGTGTGTGTGTGTATCACAATATGTACATCATTTGTTTAAGTTAAGACATTTCCTGTTGCTATGTGTTCTTAAAACTAGAAATTTGAGGTAATACATATTTTATTAGGTCACCTGAGACAAAGTCTCAAGTGACCTATTGCGATCGCCTTTTGTCCGGCGTCGTCCGTCGTCCGTCGTGCGTCCGTTAACAATTTACATTTTCGAATTCTCCTCCAAAACCCCTGAACCAATTTCAATGAAATTTTGCAGAAACCTTCCATGGCCAATGGTAAACTAAAATTGTGAATTATATGGTCCCCAGCCCCCAGGGGCCTGAGGTGCGGGGCCAAAAAGGGTAAAATTGACTAAAATTTCAAAAATCTTCTTCTCAAGATCCAGATAAGGTAGAATCAAATACTCTTCATATATAGAAGGGTCTTAAGGTGCTTTACTAAAATTTCTTGACCCTGGGGTCTCACGTTTCCCCCTGGGGAGGGGGTAAACTTTACTATAGTTTATATAGGGAAATCACATTTTGGACCAACATTTGCTTAATTGCCATTGGAAGTAATTCAATTTAGGTTAGCATTATCATTATTGGGTAGCAGTTTGATAGTTATATGCACATATCAGCCCTGACGGACCCCTCGGGGCTGTTGGGTGGGGCCTAAAAATGTGAAATTGACTGAAATTTCAAAAATCTTGTACTCAAGACCCAGATATGGTAGAATTAAATACTCTTCATAGATGGAAGAGTCTTAAGGTGTTTTACCAAAATTGTGAATTTCATGACCCTGGGGTCTCGCGTTTCCCCCTGGGGAAGGAGTAAACTTTACTATAGTTTATATAGGGAAATCACATTTTGGACCAACAATTAAATAGTTTATAGAGGGAAATCACATTTTGGACCAACATTTGTTTAATTGCCATTGGAAGTAATTCAATTTGGGTTAGCATTATCTGTATTGGATAGCAGTTTGATGGTATGCACATATCAGCCCTGACTGACCCCCAGGGGCTGATGGATGGGGCCAAAAAGGGTTGAATTGACTGAAATTTCAAAAATCTTCTTCTCAAGACCCAGATATGGTAGAATCAAATACTCTTCATA
>NW_018480024.1:409182-439863 GCF_002113885.1 Mizuhopecten yessoensis | reverse complement strand
TGTGCTAAAATAAAATTTCTTCATTTTCATTGTTTAGAATCAGAGGTGCTAGTTTCAAATACTTTTCAGTCTTAAATCTGCATGCTAGATATTGAATAAGGTGGTTTTATTGTTTTTTGTCACTTTGAATAATATTTCTGTTCATGTTAAAAACAAAAATCAACTCTCCGATAAATATATCAGGTGACCGTTAAGGCCCATGGGCCTCTTGTTCATCACATCAACTGTCATGATATATCAATCATGTTCTTTTTAATTGTATGCCAAAAAGAAATAAATGAATTTGTCTCCACGGGTTTCTCTGGGGTTTTGTTTAATAACAAGAAATGCCTATGACCGAGAAACATATGCATACATTCATTACAGTATCTGTCTAGGACCGAGCCTCACACGTGAATATCGGTACAGCGAAAATGGACCCCAGTAGAAAATGGAACCGAGGTCAGTTTTCAACGTTGAAAATGGAACTTGGGAACCGTTAAAACTTTCTTTGTCGTAGAGGACGGATCCATGTCAGTTTCATAATTATATAAGCTCACTTTGACCGAAAGACTACAGTGATCTTATTTTGCACCTTGGCGTCCGTCGTCCGACCAAATAAGGTCAAAGTGACCTACTTTTCAATATTTCTTTTTCGACAATGAGTATTGACCCGAGCCATTTTACAACGATTACATAGAAAGGATATTATGCAAAGTACGTTAGCATATTTTGTCAAACAACGGTGTTACATGTATTAAATTCTAAGCCCGATATTTTTTATCATGATGTATCCTCGTGTTCTCGGTTTCCGCGCACTTAAGAAGCATTCGCGATTTCGTACTCATATCGGCAGAAAACTGTTGAAATTACGGACGACCGTGATAAACATGTATACAATCTACTAATAGAAACAAAAAACTAGCAACAAAAAACAGCATTTAAAAAAAAATCAGAACAAATCGGAAGAAGCCGTCGTGTGTTTCCGGGCGTCTATTTTGATTTAGTGTTCAAAGAAAGATAACTCGAATACACTAAAAAGAAATTCTCAACAGCGGCCCGCCTGAACAAAAGCATTGTTTGGTATAAGAATTATTATCTTCGATCGTCAAATTAATTATCAAAACAATTTTTTTTTAAATTGACATTTTTTTATCGGTTTTTCAATATGTCAGTCAACTTGAACGAGTTAATGTGATTGTATAAATTAATTGTTCTAATATAATCTGTTATTATTTTTTTCTGCAGTCCTAAATCGGTTTTGATTGATGGTAAGTTATTTATCATTTTATTCTGTTTAAAATTGATGAAATTTGGAAGTTCATTGCATTTTTCATTGCAAACAGTGTTTATCGATATAAGAATGCATGCTTCGCTCTTCAGAAGTGGAAAAAAATCGGCGAGGAGATGTGCCCTCATTTATATAAGACATTTTCGTACGTTTGTCAGACTACAAAAAAGACCGGTTCACGAATGAAATATATCACTGTTTTTTTCAGGTATGGGTTCATTTTGAGCAAGATAAAAAGTGCATTAAGTAAAACTGCATATTTATGCGTGTTTTTTAATCAGTGATTAATTCTTATGCTTTCCGGACGAACTTCCAGTATTTTTTGTGTCAGTTTACATACGATGGCTAAACGTCTAACATATTCCTGTGTTGTGTCCAGCAGGTCAGGTAGTTACGATAATAGCTTGATAAAATGGCTGCGCGGAAATGTATAACGCGCGGAAACATATGACTAGACGATATATAAGATTTCGAAAAAAAATGTCACAGCGACCTAATTTGGACAACACCAGTTCTATGAAAATTGCTGAACTCGGTGACAGACTTAAATAACGTAGGTCAAACTTTCAAAATAAGGTCACCGGCAGTGGGCTTATGAATTTTAATATTTTTTGTGGAGGTCAAATTTTGAGCAATAAGTCAGAATGACCTCATTACGTTCAACTAGGTGAATATTTAAACTCAATATCAATTGTTCGTAATGTATACCTCTGCATGATTCATATTTCTGCAGCGATCATTTTCAATTGCTATGTAAAAATAGATTCGAATTTGGTTTCTTTTTCAACGGCTCCTCGGCTCCATTTTCATCACTGAAAACTGATCCCGTTTCAATTTTCCACGGGTTCCGTTTTCACCGTTACACTGGTAGACTATTACCGTATCTAATTTTAAGACAGAGATCTACGTATAATCCTCACAAGAACTGTTGTCATCACAACATCTCTCCAGGACCGAAACTTATCACAATACCGTAACTCACAAAATGTATCTGGATGGAAATCCTTTATACCTCACTGCAAGGACAATCTGGTGCTAAGACCGTAAATTTAAGTATTTACAAACTTCTGGTCATCTTGTTCTTCCGATCTGCCTCAAAATGAAACATGCACCAATTGGGACTTAGAGAAACCTACAGATGGAGTGTGATAAAGATCTGTCCAGTTCGTCTTGAGAAATAATTACAATCTTAAATTGTGGCAAAATCAATGATGACTGCCTGGTGGCCATCTTGCTCTTTCGTACGATTAGTTTCAAAATGCAGTATGCACCATTAAGACCTATTCATAATTATGAAATGTTAAAAAGATCGTTCCGGTACTTCTTGAGGATAAATTAACGACTAAAAAATATAGCTTAAACTACAAAAATCAGTCGAATATGGCTGTCGAGGGGCCATTTTGTCCTTCTGATTAGTGTCAATATGAGATACAACTAAGAACCAAGGAAAGTATGCATATAAAATTCAAAATTATCTGTCAAGCACTTTTTGAGAAATAACGTACAAATTTGAATTATTAAAACCCGAGGACTTCAATTATTAAAACCCGAGAAGGTTGCCTGGCTGAAATTAAAGACAGATATTTTCATAACTGCTTTAGAAATATCGATAAAAAAAACCTTCAATTTAACCGCTACCTGTCAAATTTTGGTCGCTTGCAGCCACCAAGTTGTTTTAGCTCTTCTCTGCTAGTTTCAAAACGAAACTACATGTTTACCTCCAACTGGAGACAAGGGGGAAACTATACTTGAAAGTTGTTGGTGATCTGTCCATTACATCTTGAGAAATAGGTATAGTAATTTTTAACAATCAAATTCTAAGATGTCTGCCTGGTGGTCATCTTGTTCTTTCGACCTGTCTCAAAATGAGGGAAGATACAACCAAGGAGGATAATAAGATAAAGATCTACTCAGCACTTCTTGAGAAAGAAAAAGCAACAGACAGACGAAAGACGAGTTGAACAGCTCCGTAAACGTAAGTAGCGGAACTGGATTGAGTCGATCGTCGGCGACTAGATAGGCAAGCTCAATTGGTGGATCACCCGTCTAGAGTTCAGAGGGTCCCGGGTTCGAACCCCGGTCTGGCCGTGCATTATTCCTCTCCTGATACACGTACATCTTAAATCAATCTCTTGGTAATTTCTTTTAATTAGTTGTTAATTAATTAATTGTGTTTAAAACAGAGACATATCAAGCCATATATATGTAGTATATACGTCTCTGTTTAAACTAAACCAAATTAAAGGGGTCGAAGATAGACTTTTCTAAGGGAGGGAAGAACCTCTCTATAGAACTCTTCGGCACAGAGGTAGTTTTTTGAGCATACAGCGCCATTTTCGAATGATGGGGTAAATCGTTAGGAACGTTAGAATTGGAAATCTCAATGCCCTTAACTTAACATATAACAAGTGCAAGAAGTTAATGTAAGTGTATCAATGAACTTATTGCTTATAATAGAGATGTATCAGACTTTGTGAACTTGAGTTGTTGAAATGTGGCCTGTGAATTTGTTTGACCGTCTATAACCAGGTCCAGTACTGTACATTGTCTGCCGATTGAGCTATACATTACTGTACTGTACAGTATAGCTATAAATCAAAGACCTATAGCTATATTCACCTATAACTTATAGATGTATTGAGCTATTTCTCAGGTTTCAATTTACATTAAATTAAAGGAAAGTCGCATAAAATAGTAATGTTGACAACAAAAAGCATACATTTAGATGTTTATTTTCATTTTTCATAAATGTTAAATTTTCGATTTTTTCACATCATTATCTTTTAAAAAGAATACATATATATATTTAATGTTTTTTGTTATCTACCTAATGATAAAATCTTCTTTTAAAAACGACCTTTTTCGGATAAGTCATTAAGCTATTATAGGTCTTTACAGATCAATCAGCAGAGTGTTCTGGACCTGATAACCTGAAACAAGTTTGAAACTAGCCCAAGTTTCCTCTGCCCCTGACACTTGACTTAGACGTCGATCTGTCAAAATGTCTAAGTCTGGTGTCGGGGCCAGAGGAAACTCAGGCTAGATGAAATATCCACTGAACTCTGAGCAATGCATACATGCGCTGGAACTAAAATGCAACATCTTATATCGGGTTGAAGATCTTAACAATCCTCTCATTTCAAAGACAATTTTGAACAGATTAGTCAATCGGTCATTTAGTAATCGCTCTATTCTTGGAGATTCTTCTCTTACTAAAAGAAGAAGAAGAAAAAAAGTAACCATAGAATGATACTAAACTACTGTTTGATACAAGAAATTAAAGATGTCAATAAACTTAAATGCATTAGTTGAGAAAACAGTTTCATTACAACTTGAACAGCTAGGTGCATCAAGTACAGGAGTTCGAAACAAAGTAACATGCAAATCAATAAGATCAGAATATAGTGTCAATTGGCGGTATATAGCTTATACATGTACATTTCTATAGCTCATGAATTGAGTAAAGGATTAAAATGAATTTTGTTTCTGCAGTGACGCCTTACAAATACTCTTAGCTCAAAGCAAAAAAAAAAAGAATAAAGCATATAGCATACAGAAAAAGACCAAGCTTGAAGCTACTCAATGTTGTAAAAGATAAACCTGTATGAATGAGCTAAAATACATATGCTATATGGACTACAGTAAATACATGTTTATTGATCATATATTGATAATATCACTTACCAGGTAGGTAGAACTTTGTTGGATCTAATTAAATGTTGACCATTCTATTTTCACTGCTTGAAGGTTTATCACAATGAGAGTATGTAGTATTATAGATTTGTAAGAAAATCTTAAGATTTAAATCATGCAATAATATTGATATTTTCCATTTTGTTAGAGGACTTTCATGAGATCGTAGTTTACCATGGCGGACTATGAAGAGGATGTCGATGACTTACCTAATACACAGGCTGTTGATGACAGAGTTCTTAAAGGTAGAAACATATATATACAAACCAAGTTACACAACTGCCATCCAAAAGCATAATGTTATAATTTCTGTTTTATGATGATAATTGGTTAGAAAAATATCTAGCTGTCCATTATGTGAATTGTCTTAAAGATATACATATGTCAATTGTTTTTTACAGAATTGTGATTGAACCAATATAATCTTGCTAACAAAAATAATTTGGTATATATAGTTTAGAGAAAAAATGCAGTCCATTAATTGTGCATGGTTATCTCCCTTCAATATAACTGTAAAGTGTCAATAATGTACAGATACTACTACCTGGTAATGATAAGAAGTTAAATTAAGAAAAATTAAATAAATATTCTACATAAGGCCAATTTTTTTTAGTCTGTTTAGGGTGCATTGGCAAAAAAACTAGGGTAGGTAGGTCGATTTTTTTTTATATTTTTTTGTATATTTTTGTGTACCGTGTGGTCATGTGATTATGACCCTACTATTGTATGTAAAACAAAGAATTACATAAACAAGGTTCATTTGGAGGCAAATTGTGCTCCATATGCTGACATTTAGCGCCAACACAGAGCTGGAAGCCATTTTGAAAGGCGAGAAACCTTCTTAAATTCAAAAATCAGCAGGTTTTTTCCATCAAAATGTTTTGGGTCAGGGGTAAAAAGCTAGGGTCGGTCGGGAACCCTAAACAGACATACTTTTTTTTTTGGCCTAAGGGAATTGTAAAACGAAGGTTAACTAAATGCATTATGACTTATTACAGAGGTTGTAGCTTATGTAGAAGTGCGGTCCACTAACGACAATAGAACCAAAGCCATTTGTAAGGAGCTGGAGAATCTTGGTGCCAAGATCAAGAAGACTTTCACTGAAGATGTCACCCATGTTGTGTATAAGGAAGGCTGTAAAAGGACGAGGACCAAAGCTCAGAAAAAAGGCGTTTTCCTTGTGTCTGTCCTCTGGGTTGACAGGTAAAAATGAACCTTTAATTAATATGACATGTGTTATTTTAAGTAATAAAGAGTACATGAATTAGGTAGCTACTTTCAAAACATAAATGGTATGTTTATTTTTTTTACAAGTACTGGTGGACAAGTATCTGTCACTCAAATTATATTAAAAAAAATAGACTAGAAGTAACCAACAGACTACATATGAAAATTTCTTGTCTGTCAAAAATAATTAATTAAAAAAACAAGTAGTATTTTTAAAAGGGTTCAGAATCATGTTGGACCTAAGATAAACAATGCATATATACATTAGTGAATTCATTTCAAGATATTGTTAAAGGGGCTGGTCGGGGAAAAAATGTCATATTTGCTAAAATGGCAAACGCATGTTTAAAATACCTTATGTTTAAAATACCTTATGAAATATAACGATACTAATTTTGCTGAAATTCACTCCCTATGAGTAAAATCTATAATTATATTAAAGAAATCCTAAATCGTCACCTGACAGTCTAAAACTCTCAATTGACCAAGATCAGTGATGTAATTTTACCGCACACGCATCATCAACAAGGCCAAATGTAAACATTGCGGCGAAAGAAAAAGATGCATGCAAAAGTCATGACAGGCACGAGGCATCAATACCATTATATATAACAACAACATATAGGTAGGAATACTACACTTGCATCATACATAACCTTTGAAAACAATTATTTATATATAGTATTGCTGTCTTGTCCGCTAGTTGAGTCCAACATGGCACATGACGGCGTGCTATTGTTGTTATCTTCACTGCCTCACTTTCGAAACAACCACGTGACATATATAAATAGATGTGCGCTAAATTTACGCGGGGCTTCCCCGATATTTCAGTGGTCAAAACTGGACATTGCAAGCAGAACTCGACCATCATATTGCCGTGGTATAACTTTTGGAAGGCCAGAGAACGCATTTAGACCCATTTATTTTGTAATTTTTTCCCCGACCAGCCCCTTGAAGAGGTCCTTCACAAATTGTCCTTGACACAAGTCTTGATATAATCTATCGATTGACTACATATAAGGTAAACTTCTGCTGGTAAAAAGTGTCATGTGTTGTTGCCAAATTGATTTTGAACTGTTTTGATCCCGTTTGTACTTGTAGTTGTAAACAGAATCAGGAACATGTGTCCGAGAGACTGTATCCTGCTATGCTTCCTGATGACACATCCACACCCATACTCCTCACAAAACTAAAAGTATGTAGCTATTACCTGCTAATATATCAAACACTTAACATTTTGTTATTATATTCCTGACTTCTGTTTACAATCGTGGGGTTATGATGCAATAAGAAAAGTATTTTCACAAATACCTGTAGGGGAATTTTGCTGTTATATCCTATTTTGTTACATCTATCTATAAAAGCATGACTTGCTTATCTACTTCACAGACACAAGTTACATAACTCTGTACAAAAGTATGATATAGTAACAAATTATCTAGCTGGTTTGTCGTTTTATAACAAGTTTAGGAGTTTAGCTTGGAACAACAGCTTCCTTCCTGTTGAGATCATTAATGGTCAGACAAACCACTGTTAAGTATTTTATATTTACAAATTATAATGCTTGCATATCAATGAAAGATGAGCAATAATTTGTTTATGATTGCAAGATGTCACATGCTTCAATGTGTGTTGTTTTTTGACAGAAAATGAAGTCGATGCAGCCACGAGATTTTGATGAGGATGTAGCCAACAGTGCAGAGCGCTGTACGAAGCGGAAACGTAAGGTGGAACTTCTGAAGTCTTGTAAAGAGTCCACGCCCTTTAACTCCCCTAGCCTGGGGGGAATCCTTGTAATGGAGACACAGCCACGATCACCTGTGAGTAACCTTGGAACGTCTTCAAGCGTTACCAGAAATTGATACCAGAGCACAATATTTGGCATCAGTATATTTAATTTTTAAATACTACACATTCTATAAACCAGTTTTTCAGATTACATTCATAAACTTAAAAGCACAGCACAATTTTGCATATATCTATTTATATATATATTGAAGAAGGATACATGTGTATTGACAAAAGAGATTAATACCACTTCACTGTTAAGGGAGTATTTTGTACATTGACTACTGTTGTTACACATAGGAGATTCCCAACCCTGTAAGACAAATTGTTACATCATGATGATCTACTTGTGTTATAAATACATATAAAAGAGGATTTTTCATCCCTGTTAGAATGACTTTTACATCATAACAATCTTCTCTGGTTATTTGAGAGATTCCCACCCACGAAGGCCGAATATTACANAGGAAGAAGTTTTGACCCTGTAAGGCTGACTATAACATCTTAATGACCTTTATAAATACATAAAGGAAGAAGTTTTGACCCTGTAAGGCTGACTATAACATCTTAATGACCTACTGTTGTTATAAATACATGGAGGAAGAAGTTTTGACCCTGTAAGGCTGGCTATAACATCTTAATGACCTTTATAAATACATGAAGGAAGAAGTTTTGACTCTGTAAGGCTGGCTATAACATCTTAATGCCCTTTATAAATACATAAAGGAAGAAGTGTTGACCCTGTAAGGCTGACTATAACATCATGACCTACTGTTATAAATACATAATGTAAGAAATTCTGACCCCGTAAGGCTGACTTCTACTGTTGTTATAAATACATGGAGGAAGAAGTTTTGACCCTGTAAGTCTGGCTATAACATCTTAATGACCTTTATAAATACATAAAGTAAGACATTCTGACCCTGTAAGGCTGGCTATAACAGTATGGTGATCTATTATATAGGAGGAGATCCCCACCCCTCTAAGATTGACCATTCCAGACACACCTCCCAGTATGAGGGCCAGAATGAGGGATCTACAGCTCAGGAGGAATAGTGGTTGGTATTTCTAATATGTATAAACTGCTGAATTTAATAGGGAATCAAGGACATTTTATGCTGTATGCCTTAGATGTCATTTATCTAAAAAACAAAAAGTGTTTGTTTTAGGACATACTCTGTTATGAAGATCTTACTGTGCATGAGATAATGTCTTGTCAAGGATCTGCAATTACTAAAAGGGTTTTCATACTAAAGAAAGTTTTAATGGATGTTATTAGATAATATCCACAGTATTACTGCACAATTGATTATATAACATATATTTGAACAGGGTACTTCATTTGATTGAAATAATTATCATGTAATTTGAATAGAGGCACTACAATTGGTTATGTATTTGTTTTTGTATTTTTTGAGAAAGACTTGTCCAAATCCTGTTTTTGTTTCTGTTCAAAATTAAATTGGATATCTTGTGCTTTCATTATATACATGTATTCATTATATACATGTATATTAATTCAGGAAACCTTTTTCAGTAACAATCGAAATTCAAACGAAATTTCAATTTTTACCTGATTTTCTAACATGTAATCTGTCAAGAGTAAAAATAGATGATGTCATTGCATTTTAAAATAATGAATTTAATGAGATGTTTAAAGTGCTTAATTTATTAAACTTGTTGTGACCAGTGATGAATGTATCTCTGTTTACAGGTACCAGCCTGTCTGATTTACCCCTCAATGCAGAAGCAGATCACATGACTGGAAATGAGCCACTGATCAGGAAGTTGTTCAGTAAGAGATGTTTTAAGCCTATACATTATATAGTTTGTCTGTTGTTGACCGTGACGGGGTATGTAAAACTTTAAACAATTTACCATAATATGGAAAATTTGGTCAGAAGCGGGACTGACTGAAATATAATGGTAAAAAAATGGTTTCTACATTGTATGTATGTCATCTGTAAATTACTGTGTAACTGGTTAGTTATTGATGTGCCCCTGACCTGTATAGATCATTCTGATACTCTTAACAAGTATGTGACTACAATTGCACCTCATTTATCTGAACATGTTGGTTCCTGGAGAAAATATATGGTGACTTTGTTTAGCCTACCATCATGAGATGGTTGGCTGTTCAAATCGCCCCTTGTCTGTGGTCCGTCTGCCGTTCTGTCTGTCCTTGAACAATTCTTTTTAGTCCCCCACCGGTTCCAGGGAGGGCGGGGGGGAACTATAGGTTTGCACTCTGTCCGTCTTTCTGTTCGTCCGTCCGTCCGTCCGTCCGTCCGTCCGTCCGTCCGTCCAAGAAGTTTGTCTGGGACATATCTTCTATACTATTTCATCTGGAGTAGCCCGATTTGGTGAACAAGAACATCTTGGGATTATGGAGTGCAAGATGAAGGTCACTATGACCTCTCTGTGACCTATGCTTTGACCTTAACTTTTGAAAAAGTTTGTCCGGGGCATATCTTCTATACTATTTCAGCTAGAGTAACCAGATTTGGTGTAGAAGGACATGTTTGGATGGCGGAATGCAAGAAGTAGGTCGCTATATTCTCACTGTGACCTATGCTTCCTGACATAAGTGTACTGTTTGTTAAATATAGAAATCATTACCAATGGGGGACTTTGGATTGACTTGCAAACCTCTGCCTTGTTAGTCCTATTTCTCTGAGAGTACTAGAGGGATGTTTCTCAAATTTCATGTGAAGGTTCCCGGTGATCCCTAGTTAAGCACAGAGAATTTTGGGTCTGAAAACCAAGATTGCTAACAGGTGGCCATCTTTGAATTTGACAATTAAAGTTTGTTAGCTCTATTTCTAAGAAAGTGCTTCAAAGATCTTTACAGATTTCACATGAAGGTTCCCCAAGTTCCTTAGTTATGCATAACAAATTTTGGGTCTGATTAGGAGACCAAGAAGGACGACAGGCGTTTAAGAGTTAACACTTTGTAAGCAGTTTCCAGAGTTAACTGCTTGAGTCGCGATGAGTAAAGTTTAACTGCATGTCATACTGACGGACTCTGAAAAAATAAAAACAGGAAGGAAATTAAAGAATAAAGAGTAAAAAATCATACAAAAGTGACTATGTATGTATGTATGTATGTAACTAATCCGATTATAAATGTTATATCGTCTAATATTAAGTTTCTCATTCAGACAACAGTGGAGTTAATATGGAGGTAGAGGAAGAGGACCCACTGGCAGTGTTAAACAGGGTAAAATCTACAGACAAAGCAGTAGCAGCTGATGATGACAGCAGTGCACAATCACCATGTGCTTTGGCAGCCCTGGAGACCTCCAAGTCAGACACATCTAAGAGGACAAGTAATCGTCGTAAATCAATGTCATCAGTTAAGTTTTCAGGAAATGAGGATGTGGAGTTGCCCACTAGATCTTCTAGTCGTCGGAAGTCGCTTGCTGTAACATCTGTCATCTTGAACAGTAAAGCATTGGTTACAGAAGAATCCAGAGACATGCCCACAAACTGTAGTGATACACACAGCTCCGATGTCATACAGACAAACAGGGTAGATATAGAACCTACCAGTTCTGGTGGAATGGTATCTAATTGTACAGTAAAGGTGAAAAAGACTTCCCCGGAAAAGCTATTAGAAGAACCTGTTTTTGTAAATAGCAAGACAACAGCCAAAGGCCGTAGGAAATCAGTGACAAGTAAGAGTAATACTACACAACCTGTTGGTGAGGATATTGCTAGTAGAGGTAGGGAATCAGACCCATCATCTTCTGTAAGAGTAAGTGTAGCCAGTAGAGGAGGGGGTACCAGTAGAGGTAGGGGTAGAACATCAGACCCCACCTCTGTCAAAGGGGGCATGACTAATGTAAAGGGTGGGGCAAGTAGGCGTAGAAGTCGGGTATCAGACCCACCTGGACAGGTTGTCACAAGTGAAAGTAAGGCATGTGAATCCTCCTCAGGAAGAGGGCACAGAAAGTCTGTAACGTTTACTGCCCTGCCAGCCAGTGTCATTGACCAGGACAGGCAACCTGGAGAAAGTGAGCAGCGATACTCTAATGTTTCTGAGATTGACACAGTCTCGCCCCACATGAAAACTTTTAGTAACTGTGATAATAATTCTAGTCTGAGTGACCATTGTCAAAAAATCAGTACCTCAAGTGTAGAGGAAGGCTCCTCTGACGAGACTACAGGCAATGTTGACCCTCCTTTAACAGTCGATGACAGCACTACAACCAAACTGCAGCCACAGAGAAAGAGAATGCCAAACAAAAAAGGGAAGATGTTGATGCCGCAAGATAATATGCCCAGCTCATTTCTGATTGAGCCAACAATGAGCTCCGACAAAGTACGACCAACTCTTCTAGACAATTGCTCTACAGGGTCAGGAAGTGTAGCGAGTAAGGGACGGAAGAGGAAAGTAACCACAGATGAAGATGAAAAAGTATCTCTTAAAAAGTCCAGAAAGGGCAGCAGATCTGATCCCAAGCGACCACAGGCAGATCAGATGTTTTCCTCTAGTGATGACAGTGATAAGACAGACAGTCAAATTGCTCCAATAAAAAATATAATGAAGGATATTTTAGTGAATGACAGTACTCTGAGTGTATCCGGTACACAGTCGGAGTCGACCGTACACACAACTGGTCACCACGGTATGTCCATGTCCACCGTGTTCGGTGATGACACCATGCCCTCCTCCTTCTTGGGTTTTGCACCAAGACCCAGTATCGATGAATTCAACTTCAGCAAGAAAATACCAAAGTCCTGTGGCAAGCCTAGGAAGAAGGCATTCTCCGAGTCATCAGTTGGTCAACGCCAGCAGAAGTTTGGTGACAGTGATAAATCCAGCAGTGACGGCGATGGAGCAGAACATTCCATGGCCACATTTCAAGGGAGTGTAGGGTTCGCCTTCAGGCGCAGTCCACACAGACCCTCAGTCGTCATGACAAGTTTACACTCGCAGTAAGTGTTTGTAACAAGTAGAAGTAAATCCAACATGTTTTAATTTTCCCTCCACTAAATATCGTATACTGGGAATTCGCTGCAGTTCAATTTTAGCCTTTTTCACACTCCCTAATGAGGGTGAATTTATCAACACAGGGAATACAGTATAAGTAAACAACATAACATAAATAGTAATTGAATGTGGAAGGTGAAGCTAACACTGGGCAAATAGCGAAAAGTTTGACAGAGTGAACATTTCCTGATATACAGTATTTTATTTTATTTTGAAAACAATCAGATACACGTAAAAAAAACAATCGAATCTTTATTTCTCGCACCTCTGACAGAAATATCCCACGTCACACCCCATGCTAGATTTTTGCTTTATAAATGTTCTGTTTTGCCGCTGTATGTATAGTTTTTATGTTGCTAGACATTTGATGTTGTAGATAAAATATAATCTGCACTGTGAAATACGTTGTAATCTTTGTAAGGACGGACTACATTTTTTACGCGGAAGCATTCAAATGTAGCTTTAGTAGTGAAGAGGTCATAATCATTTGAGGCGCAATGTAGAGTACTTGTAGTTTTCTGAAAAATTGAATAGTTCTTTNGGGGGGGTTACATCAATTACCTGTAACTGAGCGAGATCAGGTTATCTCAGTCTTGGGCTAAGATTCTGTAACATCCCAACCTCGGCTTACGCCTCGGTTCGGATTTTGTTACAGAATCTTAAGCCTCGACTGAGATGACCCGATCTCGCTCAGTTACAGGTAAAAGATTTTATTAGTCTATTGATACCTGAGAATATATTAAAAGTTGATAAGTTTTTTGAAATTAAAAGTTGTTTCTGTAGTATGTACAGTTGTATACATCTGACTAAAGTTAAGGAAAGTATGTAATGCTTTGGTCAAAGTTGTGGTATCAAACTTATGAATAATAGAATGGTTTAAAACAAGAATGATTGCATTTTTGTCTATTTATCTTGATGTTAATTGCATGTTACTGTCATATTTAGATAGATCTGACTGTCTGGTTTCCCTATGTATGTTCCAGCGAACAGGACACAGTCATCTCCATTGTGAAAAAGATTGGCCATTTTGTAATTTCGGACAATGTTTCTGACACCACGACTCATTTAATATGCGGTGGTCCCCGTCGCACCCTTAACCTGTTGTATGCTGTTTCTAGAGGTTCCTGGATCGTTCACCAAAAATGGGTATTAAGCTAAAAATATTGTGCACCTATATATACCCGGTAGCTATTCACCAAAAAATAGATGTTATGACTGTAGTGTGTTGAAAAAAAATGTTTTGTTGTATTCTTTGCATTATTGTAATAATGTTTGAACAGATAGAAATTAAAACAGGTAAGTTTTTAAAATAGCAATTTCTTCATTACAGTTTTGTTTTCACGTGTAAGGGTAAGCAGTGCAAGATTGGGACAAAATTAAGTACATATTGCCAGAATGGGACTTACTGATGATACACATATTTGATACCAGAAGGTATTTGTTGATTTATCACGTGTCGTCGCCTTACCATACTGGCACTTGTTAATCAGCATCAAGACTTGTTACTCAGAGTTGTTACAAATACCACAAAGTGGCCCACATACATAAAAAAACAGTTTACTAAACACAATATATGTTCACAACTTGATAGGTCATAATAGAAATAACTTAAACGTCATGAGATATATATCGTGATTTTAATTTGAGGGTTTAAGCAGTCAAGATAAAAATATCTTGGTTTCAGTATTACACTTTGTAATATTAATTCAGACTTATTTGACAAGCAACATGTACATGCTATTGTTACTTTTGTACTTTCTATAACTATTAATGATTTATTGTCATGAAGACAGAAGGAAAGGACATGGCTTTACCATTGATATTTTGTTTGAAGGTTTACGATTCCCTGGATGCTGGCCGATGGCTACCAGAGGAGGCGTATGAGGTGACCGACTGGTTTCCGTCTGTCAAGGTAAGGCAAATGCTACTCAACAAAGTAATCTTTCTGTTATGAAAGTTTATATCAGTGTGTACACAAAATAAGTGGCTGCGAGATCAATCGTAGCTTCTGGTCTAATAATAAAAAAATAAAAAATAAAAAAAATCGGGCCTAGAAGCTACGATTCCCGCAGCTAACGAAATGGGAAGTTTAAAAATGCTTTTCGTGTGATGTCTTAATCCTTTTCCCACTGTGGACCATAATGGACTCATCCAGATCAAAGCATGGTAGAGTTTACTAAAGTTACATAGAGGTGAAAGGGTTAATATAGGTCAGTCAGTCCTTGTTGCTGTATTATGCTGTAGGCACCCTGTATTACACTGTTGTTCTATTGTTCTACAGGCCCTTGATTTTAATTTTTTTTCCTATTGTTCTGTAGACAGCCCGGTTAGAGAAGGAAAGTCTGAAGGAGAACTACAAGTCGACTATGTTCTCTGGTGTTGGCATCATGTATGTGTCACAGAAAACTTCACCCCCCAGGTCCCATCTGGCTGCTCTCATCAAACTTTGCGGTGGTCAGGTAAGTCAAATTAATCTAGTACTTGGTAAGGATAAGGGTTAATACGTAATGTTATTGTAGTGAGTATTAATAAAATAATGATAGTTGAATGAGGTTTTCTCAATTTTCACTTCATCAATAACTGAAGGTAAGTAATTTTAATGTGTATCTGTTAATCTAAGGTGTCCATCCTGAATTTAGTTTTTAGCTTTTATATAATAATGTTATATTTTGCAGCTACTTTGCCACAATAATTGCTAGGTTTAAAGATATAATGGTACAAGTAATATTGGGTGGTCGGGTGGCGCAGTGGATAGTGTACTTGCCTTTCACCAAGGCGGCTGGGATTTGAATCCCCGATCGGATGTGAAAAAGTATAGGATTACCTGCCAAATCACGTGGGTTTTCTCCAAGTACTCTGGTTTCCTCCCACATTAAGACCCCCGTGTGCTTACATCCGGGCAAACAAAAGTGATAAATATTAGCTGAAATAACTTGTTTCATAATTGTTGTAAACTAAATAAAGTTTATATTTTATACCCAAAGTAATGCACCTTGATTTCAACCCTGGAAAATATTTGGCAAAGTAGCTGCAAAACAGAACTATTATTTTATCATTCTGACATATCTTAATTCATTCAATAATTATTGCATTCTATTTAAGCTAAAATTATTAGCTGATGTAAAAGTCTGTTTGAGAAAACTCCATCCTGAACAGACATTGTTTGTAATTGTGGTGATATAGCAAATGCCATTATAATAGCCAGTGGCAGTGTCACAGATGATCCATCTGTTATCATTTAAGATACTTATACCACAAAAAGCCTTCTTGTAACAACCTGTAGAAAATATTGGTAAGATCACCACTGGCAAAGACCCAGAAGAAAAATAAAATTAATACCCATTAGACAGTGATGATTTTATTTCTGTACTACAGGTAACAATGTCCACCTCGAAGGCCCAGGTGATTGTAGGCAATGACTTCTACCCTGACCGGACCAGTGTGTCACCCCTCTGGATTCTAGGTAAGCATAAGTGTGACTGTCGTCTTTCTAGGTGTAAGGTGCATGTGTCACCTCTTTGGCTTCTACATAGAAATGTGTGCAGTGGTCATTTGCATTATTGAAGATGGACCTTGTAAATTGAAATGATGAACACTACATTGCAAAAAGGTGTTACCTTTCATTATGGTCTCATAGTTTTGAATGTAAAACATCATTATTTGGGGGGAAAACAAGGAAGTTCATGGCAAATAATGAGCATTTGATTAGTGTAACAAAGTGTTATGACAAAATGTGTCCAGTACATACAAACTACACTGTCATGTTTCCATTGATGAATTGTTTTGCATTTCAGATTGTATTATACACCAGAGATTAGAGCCCATGGAGACATATCTTCAAGGCCGACCCAAACGTGAAAGCAGTCCGGAGTTTTAGTCAAGCTAATAGAGACTTACCACAAGGCTGACCAAATGTGAAATTAGTCCGGAGCTTTAGTCAAGCTAATAGAGACTTACCTCAAGGCTGACCAAACACGAAAGTAGTCCTGAGTTTTAGTGAAACCATTTAAGACATACCAAAGTGTAACATCAAGTCAAGAGTTTCAGTGGAGCTAATGGAAACATATTTCAATGCTGACTAAAATGTGACAGCAAGCCAATGGAGACACGTGTACCTAGTTATATCTAGTTATCATGTCAGGGCAGTACAGATAATTCTGGTCTACAACAGAGGAATGAGATTGTTTTAATAAAGAGAGGTTGATAGTGACCAGACACAATGTGTTGTATTGTGAACAAATCCTTCATACTCTATACTTAAACATTATATACCTCAAGCTTTCAATAGTCCTTATTTATTCCATTATAAATATAATTGTGTTAAAACCCTTACTATCATAATGAATTCAAGTCTTATGGGAGAATCATTTATAGACTCGGAATATCGGATTTTGATTAAGAGTGAGTTGAATTCATCTTTTAAGATTTACCGGTATTCTAAGGTAATTTATGTAGTGTCATTGAAGTGGACATGGTATATTTTTCTTGACGGTTCCTGCTGATTTTTGGCAATATTTCTGTGTATGAAAGATATGAAGTACCATCCTTATTCTTCTAGTGTAAAAGAGACTCTTAACTGTCCATTCTTGTGATCAGTGAAAGAAAATTTAAATAAGCAATTTCCCAAATAATCAAAATACACATTTTTTGGACTAGGTTCATGATGATAAGTACAATTACAGAACCATCATTTAAAAGAACACTTGTTCTGTTACACAAAGAGAGAATGCATGGCCTAATAGTAACCTTACAGTCTGTCATTAGGGATGAGAGTTAGAATCTAATCTACGTACAATTCAAATGTGTCCTTCAACATACTGATTGTATATTGTTCAGTCATTTTATTACATGTTAACAAAAAATTATGATCATAATGGTGTAAGATCTTGGTACGTATCTTAAAAACTGCGTCATTTGTGATTATCAATTGGTAACATTATCCTAAAGCACTGATACATTGTATTTACATCAACTTGTTTTCCTTCCAAGGAGCATTTAAATGAATTTCAAAATATTTATACATGATTGATATTCTGATTTACCAATCTGTTCTTTTTTCAGTTGGACTGACTTATACACTGAATTTACAACTCTGTGTGATGAAATAAAACATGGCCATTTTCTGTCTACAATAACATGCTGTGATCTAATTAAAGAATGCAATATAAAAGATCTAGCTTTTTTGTGCTTCATTTTGTTACACACTCACAAAAGGTCTAAAAGACTGCTTTGTGTTCTTTAAACATACCAATATTAGTGTAGTTACTGTATTGTTGAAGTTTCTCTAAATACTGTTTACGAGAAAACTTTCCCCCAGTCAAATATTCACCCTTTTCCAATAAAATCCATGTCCTCCTAATGTTATTTTCGCTCTTCACATGTACTTACTATATATTGTATGGTGTTATGTGTACTAATATTTACTGTCATGATAAATTTGCCCTCATTGGGGAGGGGCAAAAAAAATAAAGGCAAAAGTTAAACTGCGGCAAACATTTCCTTGTATGTAGTATATGTATAATGGTACAAATAATATGAATTTAGAAATCACATGAACACATTCCAGATATAAGAAAATGGCATTACTTGTATCTAATCCAAAATTGATATCTGTTTTTAATCACAGGATGTTACTTACATAGTTATTTCTATCGTGATGCTACAATCAAACTTGTAGAAGATTTTGCCAGAGTTTGATTTAAAAAATGAAAATTTCTGACATGTTTCATAAATTTCATATGAAATGAAAACAAATGTAAAATTCTGTTCATTATATATTAACCAAGATTTTGGGGAAATGTTTGTGCAAACAGTGTTTAATCAGGCTGACTTGAAATCTAAATGTTGCCATTTTGACTGCAAGTTTTTTCTCTTGTGACATCACATTAATGCAGTTGGAAGTCTGTGACACTTGGAGGTTGTCTAGCTGGTTATTACAAACTGTACATCGAAATTTAAACCGTAAGAACCTACAGCTAATCACATCACAGCTCTGCTTTGTGTCACTAAACGTGTGGTCATAACAGCTTATGTAATGAGTGTCATGACACAGGTAAACACAGGTCCTTATGTGATAGATTATTTCTGTGTACGTCGACAACAAGTTTTTATGCCATTTTCGGTCTTTCTGATAACGTCATTCACTTGATTGCTACTACAATACATGTATTGGTTGCAATTTTATTTCACTTGACTCAAAGGGCCATTATGAGTTTGTAGGTCGTCTCAAAGCAGTTCACAAATTATTATCCGTGGTAATAGGGCCTTTGCAACCAGCCAATATCTTTCTCAACTCCCTGAGTAACAGCCAGTGCTGCCATGTCGGCGCTCACAGCTTGCATTCAACAATTCTAGCACTCGCAGCCCAACCACGTACTCATTTACAGCTGAGTAGACTGGAACAAGCGGCGTAAAGTATCTTGCTCAAAGATACAACACAGTGCCATGCCGTGCCGTGCCGTGACCCAAACCTGCAACCCTTCGGTCACGAGCCCTACCACTAGACTTAATCGTGCCTCAACTTCCTCCACTTTACAGCTAATATTTGAACCAAATTTTGTCTGAAGCATCACTTGGTTAAGGGGACTCGATTTATAAACAAAGAATGTGGCCCGACTGGAGTGGAGGGGCAGAGCCCAATACTGGAAGTGGAGTCAAATCTTTAAAACCATATGTCTGAATCATCACTCGTGGCTCAGAGAACTAAAAAAAAAACTTCTTCAGCACTTATTAATAAAGGCGTATTTAGTATACAAACTTAATATGAACAATGCTCTTATGGTCATGAGCAGGTGCAGACAATTTTTGGGTTTATATAAAATCCATCCCCTGTCTTCTGATTGGCAGAGACAAATTTTACTAACTTTCAATTCAACCAGATTCTACTGTTTTACATTTTAGTATTTGAAAACAGATGTGCTGAATTTTTGTTTCATATTCATACAAAGTATACTACAATAATAAAAATGATTTTCAAGTATAATTATCATTTTTTTTATTTATAACAGAAACCCTTCAAAACTGAATAATTAAAGTGGCTTATGTAAATCCATGACAAGAATTTGTTTTTCCCGCGGTATTTAATTTAGGTTACTTCCCTTTGTCTACCTCTCCACTACTGAGGTGTGAAATTAATTTGACTAGGAAAAAACACGACAGCGTGTTGATTGTGCAAGAAACCTGTGATGTTTTGAACGAAGGTGGAGATAGGTAAGATAAAACTGAAGAATACTCCATTTATACTTGATCAGTGCTGAATTCAATTAAATATAGGTCTTTCTATCGCGACATGATATATGTTCTCTCCACGACTGCCTACGATCACTAACACTGAAGAGAATGTCATCCGCCGAAAATTCCCTGGGACGGGTTATAAAATCATGTTAGTAATAGTGTCAAGTTGTCAACACATATATTGATACTGTACAGTGGTAGCAAATACGATCTGTTGAATGTAGGGATGACCCAACGTATTCCAATAATTATTTTTTCAGGTGATTTTTCTTCAACTGTTCAATCTAATTCATTCCAAGGAGATCGAGCTATTCCAGGATGTATGCACTTTTGTTTAAAAAGATATATCAGAGCATGTGATTTTGATAAAAAAAAAATGAAATGCTGAATTCTTTCATTTTACTTTTGAAAAGGGACTTTCTCTATCTGTATATGATGACATTGAAAAAAAAACCACTTCTAGCATATGATCAGCAGTGGCAAGTGCGCATATATATTTATAACAGGAGAGGGAAAATGCACAACCGGGCTCTAGATGGATGCTCTACCAATTGAGCTATCTGGTCGCCAACGATCAACCCAGTCCAGTTCCGCTACACATACAAAAGTTCAGTCTATAAGGAGGTGAGACTAAAGTCTCCACATCAGGTGATTGGACGTGAACTTTTAGCAATGTTCCAGCATGTGATTGACCCCAAGAAAAATAAAAGAAAGACTGTTCCAAAATGTGAATTTTTCCACTTGTATGTTTAAAATATCAGCTGTTGTTAGTCTGATAATTCTTGTTAATGTTTGTTGATCATAAATGATACACAATCATTACTGTGAATGGCTTAAATATTTCACAAGGCTTTCCCTGATAGCCTGATATATAGGAGTTATTTTCCAATGAATGGTATAGCTTGCACTGGGCCTTCCAAAACTTTGAAATGAAAGATAAAGCTCTTTCCTCAACTTAATTCTACAGCATTGCTGTGCAGATTCCAGTCCTTGAGCATGTTAATAGCACATCCAAGGTTCTTGCATCGGTAGCCACTGAATTAGGAAGCTTTCCCACTTGATGTCCATTAAGTTGAATTGGAGACACGTGCACTAGAGTAGAGTTTGCTTGGTACATGGTACCCCATATAAACCATTAAAATGAGGGGTTACAGTGTTAGTCATGGCTATTAAACCAGATACCTGGTACCCCATATAAACCATTAAAATGACGGGTTACAGTGTTAGTCATGGCTATTATACCAGATACCTGAGTTAAAACAATGCTCTTGCTTTCTATTCAAAACTTTGTCATGTCACTCTTCACTGCTAGACATCTCACCTTTGACTGGGAGACTAAATCTTAGCTTAACTGTCAGAACCACCTATGGTCTGTTGCCCTTATTACCTGTGGTCTGGTGCCCTTGTCTGTGCACATAAGATCAGTGTTTCTCCCACCCTTCACAGGTGTGTCTCCTGTTTTAGCAGGGAAAGACCAGCTTGCCGCCCCCTAGGGGGAGATAGCCTCGTGCCGATTAGCATATGTTCAATTGTGACGTCATTAAAATGTGTCGCTGTTAATTGTGACGTCATCAAAAGTAAATGAAGATATTCATACCCCACATGTGTTTTTGTTTACAAACAGACTACTGTCAGTGGAGTTGTGACTGAAATAATAGGATGGGAGAAGAACAATCATCCCCTACCTTGAGGGTGTGACAGAGAAAGCTCCAACCCTCGGGGTGGTTTTTTGGTGGTCTAATCCTCGTGTTAGACAACCAAAAAACATCACCCCTCGGGTTGGAGATTTCTCTAACACACCCTCAAGGTAGGGGAGATTCTATTAGTCTATTTATTTTATGACACATGGACATCCCTTTTCATTGCTTTCTTAGTCGGTGACGCATGATGACATATTCAGCAACAAAACTAACAAACAAATTGCAGGGGAGCACAAACATTACATAATTATGCTACAAAGTGTTAGTGTATCCATGCCCAATATGAAATCAAAGTTATAACTAAATTAAGAACAGCTTTAGAAAAAAATGTTGACGTGTCAAAAGCAGCTTAAGCTCGGCTCCATTTCTAGGAACACAGCTGTGGTTTTAAGTTAGTCCTATCAGGAGTTATTTCATGTATGACATCACTTTAAGTACTCTTATGCATATTAAATCAGATCCTTCATTCTCCAGCTTCATTTGTAGATGTAACCCAGATATTTGGATTTTCACCTGTTACAGAAAACCAGAAATGGCGGGAAGGACAAAAATGAGATGTCACTATGAGGTTCTGAGTGTAGAGAGGGATGCCGGTGCCGAAGATCTCAAGAAATCCTACAGAAAACTGGCTTTAAAATGGCATCCAGGTATATGATCCAACAAAACAAGTAGACCAACTCTGACAGTACAGTACTGGGTCCAGACCAGCTCTGACAGTACAGTACTTGGTCCAGACCAGCTCTGACAGTATAGTACTGGGTCCAGACCAGCTCTCACAGTGCAGTACTGGGTCCAGACAAGCTCTGACAGTGCAGTACTGGGCACAGACCAGCTCTGACAGTGCCGTACTGGGTCCAGACCAGCTTTGACCGTACAGTACTGGGTCCAGACCAGCCCTGGCAGTACAGTACTGGGTCCAGACCAGCCCTGGCAGTACAGTACTGGGTCCAGACCAGCTATGACAGTGCAGTACTGGGTCCAGGCCAGCTCTGACAGTGCAGTACTGGGACCAGACCAGCTCTGACAGTGCAGGACTGGGTCCAGACCAGCTCTGGCAGTACAGTACTTGGTCCAGACCAGCTCTGACAGTAAAGTACTGGGTCCAGACCAGCTCTCACAGTGCAGTACTGGGTCCAGACAAGCTCTGACAGTGCAGTACTGGGACCAGACCAGCTCTGACAGTACAGTACTGGGCCCAGACCAGCTCTGAAATTTCAGTACTGGGTCCATACCAGCTCTGACAGTGCAGTACTGGGCACAGACCAGCTCTGACAGTGCCGTACTGGGTCCAGACCAGCTCGGACAGTGCAGTACTGGGTCTAGACCAGCTCTGACAGTGCAGTACGGGGTCCAGACCAGCTCTGGCAGTACAGTACTGGGCCCAGACCAGCTCTGACAGTCCAGTACTGGGTCCAGACCAGCGCTGACAGTACAGTACTGGGTCCAGGCCAGCTCTGACAGTACAGTACTGGGGCCAGACCAGCTCTGACAGTACAGTACTGGATCCAGACCAGCTCTGACAGTGCATGACTGGGTCCAGACCAGCTCTGGCAGTACAGTACGGGGTCCAGACCAGCTCTGGCAGTACAGTGCTGGGTCCAGACCAGCTCTGACATTACAGTACTGGGTCCAGACCAGCCCTGGCAGTACAGTACTGGGTCCAGGCCAGCTCTGACAGTGCAGTACTGGTTCCAGACCAGCTCTGACAGTGCATGACTGGGTCCAGACCAGCTCTGGCAGTACAGTACGGGGTCCAGACCAGCTCTGGCAGTGCAGTACTGGGTCCAGACCTGTCATCATGATCAGGGATCAATCTGCAGTACTGGGTCCAGACCAGCTATGACAGTGCAGTACTGGGTCCAGACCATCTCTGACAGTGCAGTACTGGGTCAAGACCAGCTCTGACAGTGCAGTACGGGGTCCAGACCAGCTCTGGCAGTACAGTACTTGGTCCAGACCAGCTCTGACAGTATAGTACTGGGTCCAGACCAGCTCTCACAGTGCAGTACTGGGTCCAGACCAGATCTGCCAGTGCAGTACTGGGTGCAGACCAGCTCTGACAGTGCAGTCCTGGGTCCAGACCAGCTCTGACAGTGAAGTACTGGGTCCAGACCAGCTTTGACAGTACAGTACTGGGTCCAGGCCAGCTCTGACAGTGCAGTACTGGATCCAGACCAGCTTTGACAGTACAGTACTGGGTCCAGGCCAGCTCTGACAGTGCAGTACTGGATCCAGACCAGCTTTGACAGTACAGTACTGGGTCCAGGCCAGCTCTGACAGTGCAGTACTGGGGCCAGACCAGCTCTGACAGTGCAGAACTGGGTCCAGACCAGCTCTGACAGTGCAGTACTGGGTCCAGACCGGTCATCATGATCAGGGATCAATCTAAGTTTTAGAGGAAAATACTCTTTTTTTCAAATTTGGGAGAAATCACAATTTTGATACATGGCTGTAACGTCATGAAGGTAAAAGATAAATGTTTTGTCCGACATACAGGTGTGCAATACCAGTACATTTGAATTTATAAACAGAATTTTTGTTAAAATTATGTGAAGAAAATGTATATATGCAGTATTATGCATTTAACTGTTGAACTTAAAAAGAAAACATATATAGGGGAAATATTTTGAAGAAAATACACTATCATATCGTTGAAATATGGGAATTTTGAAGCACATAAGTGGAATTTCAAAGAACAGGGGAATTTTCTTCTGTAGGGGAAGCTACCATAAATGGTAATGAATCAAGTCTAAATTGTACCAGTTATCATATATGTGGACATTTCTGGTGAATGTTGTGACCTATGATTTAAATGAGCAGAGTTTGAGAATTCAATTAATGGGCTCAATACAACAGTTAACAATCATTTAGACCCCACTCACTCCAATGAGATGTCATCAAACCTTCAGATTAAAAATAAACACACAAAAAACAGGGGGTTTATTTTGTATAAAATGTCGCTTTATCACTTGTAGATAAAAATCCTGACAATATTGATGAATGTACGGCACAGTTCCGACTTGTACAGCAGGCATATGATGTACTCAGTGACCCACAGGAGCGTGCATGGTATGACAGACACAGAGAGGCCATACTCAAGGGAGGTAAGTCTGTTTGTCTTATCTCCAATGTTTGAATTCATTGGCTTCGTGCTTTGTTTATGTAGCAAACTGTTTAGCCCTTTGTAAATTATATCAATTTTGGAGTAAATCGGAACAGAACTGCAAAATGGCCATAAGCCATGAAAATCAAGTCATAAATCAGTTTAACAATATATGTATACACATTTCATCACAAAGAGTGTAAAATTTATGCTATCAAATTTAGGAATATTATTCTTGAGCTGGGTGTTCAGTTAACCCTTGGCATTTATCAAGTTCAGAAGTCAAATGGAATTTTCCCTGAATTTTGGAGAGACAAATTATGCATCCAATAGACATATCTTCTCAAACCCAAGAGTCAAAGCTAAAATACACTGAAGGGTACTCTTAGTCTACTGAAAGCCCTGCTTGAGTTAGTAAAGTTGAATCTACCTCAAATATCTGGAGTATCTGGAGTTGGGAAACATTCTGGCTTCAGTGGTAATTAACATAAAAATTCAGAATAAGTGATGTGGTTTAGCTTTAATAGAGATATTTTGTATTTGTGTTTTAGGCCTAGGTCACGGTGACGACTACGAAGACGACAGTTTGGACGTGTTTCAGTACTTCAATTCCTCTTGTTACTCTGGATTCGACGACGATGAAAATGTAAGTCTCTGCTCACTTCAGATATATACTGTGTATCAGGAAATGAATGAGATGAGTGATTTGTGAAAATTTAGATGTTGTCAATCATTGATTACAAAGTACTTAACTTTAAAGCATTTAAGGAAACATTAAATAATTTCTTCTTTTCTTATTCCAGGGATTTTACTGTGTATACAAGGATGTATTTACAAAGGTGTCTGAAGAAGATTACATTTTCATGGATGATGATGAAAGTGACTGTGATTTTCCAGAATTTGGTGATTCTAAGAGTTCTTATGAAGAAGTGAGTATCAATGGTCTACCATTGTGAAGTATAGATACAAAATTTAGTTTGTGTTGTTACTCTGCATGTTTGAAATGATATTAATCTACCCAAAGATAAGGTTTGTTTTACTTTATATTGCCTGTAAACTGTAGAGCTAACATGAAATCATATCTGTTTTTATTGCTCTTCATTCCTGTAGACTAAACTAATTTTGCCTGAACTATGTACTATAGTAGACAATTTCAGTAAAGTTGATGCTCAAACATTTTAACAACTTAATTTTGTTATGACCTTAGCTTAACAAGCAAATGATTCAGAAACAGTAACACATTCCCTATTCATTTGATAGTTAGTTGATTTATTAATTACTATAATTTTTAACCTGGCTTCCTCATATCTAGCTCATTGTTTGGCAGGGGCTAATACTCAACAGCACACTTATGGATGTGATCTAGTAGATACATTTATTGGTTGTAAATTATCTCTCACTTGGTGTATCTGTAGGTGGTGAAGCCATTCTACGACTTCTGGGAGAGTTTCCAGACAGCCAAGTCATTTGTGTGGGTGGAGAAATATGATACAAGGGAGGCACCAGACCGCCGATGTCGCAGGCTCATGGAGGCTGAAAACAAGAAGCTAAGGGATGTCGCCAAAAAGGAGAGGAATGAACAGATTAGGGTGAGAGTTTCTGGGCCGCACTTTGTTATAGGTCTGATGATCTACCTAGTCACGACGCCACACAGCCAAGTGTTAATGATTAAAAGGAAAAAAATGTATAGATTAGCAGTAGAAAAAATATCTCTAGAAGAAACTTTTAAGAATTTGGTTAATGAGATAATAAGTAGGCTTTCACAGTGTATTTACAAGGCATTGTAACAAAATTAACTGTTGAGGCACTTTGGTTCAGTAATCCATTTCCTCTTGTCAAGTGTACTGGACCTGATACAATGTATCCGGTATTCCCTCCCATGTTATCTAGGAAACTGTTCAAAATTATTTTGTTAAGAAACCTTAAAATGTAAAAGAAATTTTTATCAGTACATGTACCAGTAAGACTTTTATGAAGAAAATTTTATTAGAATTTGTACAAAATTAGGAAATTTATAGAAAAGTGCTTGATTTTCTAACAGCTCTAGGGATCTTACAGAAAATGATGCGTGTTCCAGAATCTGAACATGAATAAATATTATACATTACCAAATAGCTTACTACATTGACGCTTCATTTTACATTCCCATGTGATATCCCCCCAGATTGTACTAGTCCATTTATACTTTTCAAAATTATTCATGTTGAAATGTTTGTACGCTTTTATAAAAATCTGTGTATTCTTTGCTTCAGGCCTTGGTGAAGTTTATAAAGAAACGTGACAAACGAGTACAAGCATACAAAGTAGGTATTGCTGATTGATCTCCGGGGGTGGGGGGGGATACTGGATGTAGACACCTAGTGGAATCAGATTGGCTTTAGTCATTTCAGACAATAACTTCTGAACATTGCAAGATTTTATTTAAATTTGAAGAGTTTTCATGATAGCAATGATCAACAAAATTAATTAATTACGTTACACTCTTGCTTAATTGTGATTGGATGTCCATTTTCAGAAAATATCTTCAATTTGTATAGTTTATGGTTAATAAATTTGTATAATTTCAGTGTATGGCATATGCATATTTCAAAAGGTTGCAGGCATTTTCTTTATTCTGTCCCTACTAATGATTGATTAGTAGGTACTCTCTGGATGTTATTTAACGTTACTAAGCATACAACACTAGGGAACATTTATTCCACAATGGTGCCATACTTATATGTTCACAGCTTTGCTGTTCTTTCATAAGTAAATCCAATAGAAGTTTTTGATTATATGGCGATGCCATACTTGTATGTTCACACAATGATGCCTTTATCTTAATGCCATCATTAGAAAGAAAACAAATATCTGTTTCAGAAACTTTTGGAGGAAAGGAATGAAGAAATAAAGAAGAAAACTAAAGAAAACCGAGAGAGACAGATCAAAGAAAAGCAGAAGTAAGTTTCTGTTAAATCTTCTTCCACTCAACAAGTTTTGTTATATTTATTTACTTGTAAAGCTTACAAACTCATTAAAATAATATTTAGAGGTCGTAAAGGGTTACACTCTAGAGAAAGGGTAAACTGTATGTGTTCAAAAGACACACAAAAGTGCAGAATTTGTAGGTACAAAACGGATAAAGGTGAAGGGGCCCAAATATTGCATATAGTGCAGAAGATTAGTTTTGGAATTTTTTAAGTCACTCCAGCAGAAGACTCCGAAGGAAACACTTGTTTTTGCTGGGAACCCTCATTTATTTTGGTTGCCTTATAGGATGATGCATTTAGATACAACAGGTGCTTTCTTGACTAGTGTCTCTGAGCCTGCTTGTTTTGAGGTTCGGTTTTGATTGTAAGCTTTAATTTAGATCTGTTAAGATTGCTTTCTGGTATTTCAGGAAAATGGAGAACTACAAAGAGACGGACTGGTCAGCCATGACAGAGCTCGAGGATGACCTACAGAAGCTAGAGAAAAGTCTGTCTCACCAGTTTGGGGAGGTGCACGCAGAAGGTATGTTACATGAGAATTACAATCAGAACATTAAAGTAATACACTTACATAAGATGACTGTGTAACAAGGTTGTAAAGTAATACACTTAAATAAGATGACTGTGTAACAAGGTTGGTTGTAAGGTTTTTGATAGGATCTGTTAAAAACATTAAATACTTTTGTAGTAACACAAATGTGATTTTCAAAAGGAAAAATCCCTTAAGGTTGGTAGCAATTGTTTAAAAGCTGCTGTATATATATATATATTGAAAACATTTGAAACTTTTATTGTCGGAAGAATAAATTGTACATATAAGATGATAATAATAATTTACCAAATGAATATAAAATGTAGAGACCTGTATATTTGTTCCCTTTCTGGTAGATACAAATAGATGTATATAACAACAAATTCATACAAAATTCAAACCGGGCAAATTTGTTCAATATACAAGTGGTAAAGTTTGATGCACGTTTAACTGCTGTGCAGTTTTGTAAATATCTTAAGTAGAATGTTTTGATTTGATGCTGGGCATTTTTTTCACCTGCAAATTACATGTAGCTAATTGTTGTAATAATTTGACATATCAGAATTAAACCTCATTTATCCGTACCTGTATTATTAAATATGATTATTATGTCTCCCCTTCGAATGAAGAGAGACATTGTTTTACCGGTAGTACTGGTTCTTCTTCTCTAATCGGAACTTGTCGGGGCCATAACTTTTAAACCGTTAAAGATGTCTTGAATCAACTTGAGGTATGTCTGCATCAACCACAGAACGTGCAGTGCACTAGCATTAGGTGTCATGCCCCACTATATACAGAGTTGTGGTCCTTTGTTTATTTTTAATACCGAAGATTGTCCGGAGCATAAGTTCCATGTTATTTCCACTACATTTACCAAACTTACCATATTCATGTATCTTGGGAAGGCGAAATCTCTCGCACTGCATTCGGGTCGCGTGCCCTACTATATACAGAGTTATGGCCCTTTGTTTATTTTTATGTTAAAGTTTGTCTGCGGCATAACTTCTAAACCGTTTCAGAAATCTTGATCTGACTTGAAGTATACCAGCATCAGCCACAGAAGGTGTGCAATGCACAGGAATTAGGTCTCTTCTGTACTTTATACAGAGTTATGGCCCTTTGTTGATTTTTATTACTGAAGTTTGTCCAGTGCATAAGTTCCATGTTATTTCCACTACATTTACCAAACTTCCCATATTCATGTATCTTGGGAAGGCGAAATCTCACGCACTGCAATCGGGTCGCGTGCCCCACTATATACAGAGTTATGGCCCTTTGTTTATTTTTAATACAAAAGTTTGTCCAGAGCGTAGGTTCCATGTTATTTCACCTACGTTTACCAAACTTACTATAATAAAGTATCTTGGGAAGGTGGAATCTCTTGCACTAAAATCGAGGTATGGCCCTTTGTTTATTTTTATATTAAAGTTTGTCTGCGGCATAACTTCTAAACCGTTTCAGAAATCTTGATCTGACTTGAAGTATACCAGCATCAGCCACAGAAGGTGTGCAATGCACAGGAATTAGGTCTCTTCTGTACTTTATAAAGAGTTATGGCCCTTTGTTGATTTTTAATACTGAAGTTTGTCCAGTGCATAAGTTCCATGTTATTTCACCTACGTTTACCAAACTTACCATATTAAAGTATCTTAAAGTATTCATGTAAATGTGTCTATAGTACCATAGCTGCTGAAACTTAACAAAATTGTTAGACAATTTATGATGAATCAGAATAATTTTAAAGTTTAATGGTTTAGAATTTACGCACCTAAATCTTGATTTGACCTTTCTATACTTCCAAATATGCATATTGGCTAATAAGTTAGGTATTCCTTATGTATATACTGAACTTTATGACATGTGATATTCAGATTCATAATTTAAGTATATTTTTCATTATTTGTACTTGTGATGTTTGATTTATGCTGTGTGTTAAAGGGACATCACGTGAAAAGGCGTTTTTTTTTTAATGAATGTATGTATTGTATGCACTTCCACTTATGTTACATCGCTATCCCCATATTCATAGTCCGTTTCAAATGTCCAGTTTGACCACTTGAATTGTTCGGGAAAGCCCTGCTAAAAATAGCGCCGATAACGTCACCTGACTAGGCAGTAAACACAAGTGGTGCGAGCGAGATGAAACGGTTTCCAAAGGGGCCTCCAGAGA